>NC_142411.1:4752500-4967828 GCF_059441095.1 Idiotropiscis lumnitzeri | reverse complement strand
GTAGACTGTGTTTGAATTGGACTTTTTTTTTTTTCTCCCAGAATATCGGGGCTGAGATTGCAACCCATGAAGTGACGGCGGAGGAGATGCGAAAGAGGAACGTGGCCAACTTGCCGCCGCCGGTCCGCCGATGGCAAAGCTGCTAAAGGTGGCACCATGCTGGACCAGCTTCAGGTACCACTGACCCCGCCTCGTGTCTACTTGCCGCTGCTGATGCTCATCTACAAATTCATTGTTTTGCGTTTATTTTCTTGTAATGTAGAGAAAACTGCGAGAGATTTCCACAAAGTACCAGCTGTTCCAGAAGCCTGCTAACTTTGAGCAGCGCATGTTGGACTGCAAGAGAATTCTCGACGGCGCCAAGGCCGAGCTGCACGTTCTGGATGTTAAGGATTTGGAGCCGGAGAAAATCCAGTCCCACCTCAACGGCTGCATGGTGAGACAGTCAAGGTAACACTTGTCTCCCCTGTGCTGATTTCAATTTCTCGTCACTGTGCAGAAATTATACAAGCTGCTGAGTGAGGTGAAATTGGAGGTGGAGACGGTGATAAAAACGGGACGGCAGATTGTGCAGAAACAGCAGACGGAGAACCCCAAGGCCATGGACGAGCAGCTGACGGCTCTCAAACTGCTTTACAATGACTTGGGGGCACAGGTACTGTGACCCCTCGCGTATCAAAAATACACAAAACGAGACCACATACATTTAAAAGAAAACATCTTATTGCTAAGTTATAATGCAGAATGCCATAGATGGGCGAACAGAAATTATCCTCAATTTTACGGTACTCTCTAAATATCACACTTGCGAATAAACCTGTGGTCTGGTGTGTTATTTTTTTTTTCCTTGTAGGTAACAGAGGGAAAGCAAGACTTGGAAAAAGCCTCGTCTCTGTCGCAAAAGTTCCACAAGGAGAGCGCCGCCCTGCAGGAGTGGCTGACCAACAGTGAGGCTGCACTCCAGGAGAAGAACAACAGCGGAGACATGCCGGCAGACATTGATGCGGAGATTGGCTGGGCCAATGTGAGCACATACTAATACAAATTATTATTATTATTATTATTGCTGTTGCTATTATTGTTGATCTTATTATTATTGTTTATTTGGATTCTGTTAGTAATATGACAGATACTACTACAAGCACAAGTAATGCTTCTTCTTTTTTTTTTTTCTTTTTTTTAAATAAAGAAAAATAATATTAGTTTCAAAATTAAGTTTTGTATTTTAAAAAAAGTGGTAATAATTTTTCCACGGGAAAAAGGTAGATTTTTCAGGATAGCATTTGGAATATTGAAAAATAAAAGTAATATTTTTAGAGGAAAATAGTTGTGAGAAAAACAAAGCAAAGAAAAGGTCATGTCACCTAAAATCAGTTAATTTATTTCAATTGCTCCCTGCAACCTGCAGTTTCTACCTTTGGCCAGCAGGGCGCGCCATAAGACAGTTGGACACTTGGAACTTCTTCCATCCTTTACTACCATTATTATCAATGTAAATACAGACACTGCTTTTATAACGGTAATAAAAGACTCAACTGCTGTTTGCGGCGTCACCAGGGTCTTCTGAAGGAGTCCGAGCGCCGTCAGGTGGAGCTTTCCAGTCTGATGGAGACCAGCGGCGGGCTGCAGACGTTGGTGGAAGGCAGCGAGACGCAGCTGGAGGACAAACTCTGCGGCCTCAACGAGTCTTGGGGCCAAGTCCGCACATGGATCGAGGACTGGCTCAGTGCTGTGCTGGTGGGTGCAACAGTATAAAAATGAAAACGCCACTCCATCGGGACGGAAAACAAAATATGAGAACACGAGCCTCATGCTGCTTCATCAAGTTTATTTATTGATGCAGAGTCATCAGAACGAAGTGGAAATCTTCGACGAGAACCTGGCCCACATCAGCACGTGGCTCTACCAGACTCAGATCCACCTGGACGAGGCGGAGCGACTCGAGCCGGCCGAGCGGGAGAAGGTGATCAAGGTAAAAACATGCAATACCAGCCAAGTAAAAAAATAGATAAAAAATGGACGTCATTAGCCGTCAATGGCAGTAAATGAATATGAGTGCATTGTGCGCTTTGTCATCAGAACATGCTGGAGGAGTTGGAGGACGTTGGGATGCGCGTGGACAACGTGAGGGACCAGGCCGTCATCCTGATGACCAGCCGGGGGACCGCCTGTCGGGACGTGGTGGAGCCCAAACTGGCCGAGCTCAACTGCAACTTCGACAAAGTCTCGCAGCACATCAAAACTGCCCAGGTTAAAAAGAAGAAATTAATAAATAAAACTCCCGACATGCCAACACATAAAGTTAAGAAAATTCCTGATCCGTAGACGACGTAACTCATTTAATACCATTGACGGCTAAAGACATCATTCTTTCTTGTCATCATTATTGTCATTACGGTAAACCCAAATCTCCAGGTTACATTTCCGGGAAGCATTCAGGAAATTCACTGTTCACACCTTTGATGTTAGGATATTAAAAATGTATTTTTTCATGCAGATGATGACCAGTTTGGAGTCGGGAAGTGTGGACGTAAAACTGGAAGCACCTCGGCAGGTTCGACAACTTCACGTACTACATTATACTGTATGAATAAACAAAATAATTAAATGGTAAAAGAAACATTCTCATTGCTATTTTTAGCAATTTATTCTAGAGGCCTTCAGAAAATTAAATTACCATGGCAACACATAGAGGCTCGAATCTGATTGGTCGAACTAAATATCCAGTCCGTGTATTGAGAGTGCTCCAAAATGAAGACAATACACAGTTTGAATTTTTTATGGAACACACATCTTAATGTAGGTTGTAAATCTTTGCATGGAAAAACTAAATCCATCCCAGATTTGTTTTTGTCTCCAGCATGTTCAGCAGAACCTGGAGACCTCGGTGGAGACTCAGACTGAAGATCTGCTCTCCAACGGGATGCAGGAATTCCAGGCCGAGCTCCAAGACACGCTCAGGAATCTGCAACAGGACCCTGCAAAGATCCCCGACGACGACAAGGTAGCGTTGCATCGGATTTGGAAAAAAAAAAATCTTCAAGGCCGAAGCCGAAACAAAGTGTTCCTTATCAAGTTTTATGGCGCCGGTCTTGCTAGTGGCGCGAAGCCGGCCAATCAAAAGCGAGGTCAATGTCCCAGTCAGGAAGCTTGTTAGTGCCTCGGAAAGGAAAGTCTCCTCTTTCGTCTCTTTAGCTGCTTCGTCAACTATTTTTTTTTTCTTTTTTGCTGTCCAGCTGGATGAGGAGAAAGCCAGCATAGAAAACCTGCTGAGACGAGGAGAAGATCTGCTTGAGCAAACATCTGACGAGATCCAGAGGGAGGAACTGAGGATCCTGCTGCTGCGACTCCAGAACCAGTACTCGTCTCACAGGGTTCGACGTGTTTTTTTTTGTGTTTTTTTTTTAACTGCCATTGACGGCTATAGAAGCCAAAAAGTAAATTCATTTTACCTAGACTACCAGTGAATATGTAAATTTGTGTTATTGTGTTTTTTAGGAGTTGAGGGTGCTCAGAAGCCGGCAACTCGACGTGGATTCATCTTCCCACTTGATCACGCAGCAGATAAGAGACATGCCGGCCCAGGTGAGCGATTGCTTTTACTGCAAGTTCTACGAGACTCAACTTGCGTTTACGGTCTTTCTTGTCATGAAACGTTCACCGGCGCTCGTGGTGGGACGGAGACAACATGATGTAATTCGATCGAATGGGGAAAAAAAATAATTGGATTTTTGACAGCGCATCAATTAACGGACCTGATCTTTCAACCACTGGCGGGCGGACGGTAGCTTCCCGTGGTAATTTTCTGGATAGTTTAAAGTCCAGGTGTGGGCAAACTACGGCCCGGGGGCCAAATGTGGCCCGTTAAACGTTTTAATCCGGCCCGCCGAACTTGAAAAAAAAAAAAATGAATACACCTTGTTGATGTTTTATTTTCTAAATACTCTGGTGTGTCAAAGACTTATATTTTGTTGGAATGCTTTTGTTCACTTTCATTTAAAATTAAATGTATTTTTTTTCTCCGATGAGGTGAGGTTACCAAAACACTCCATCCATCTGCTCCTGGTCCGGCCCCTCTGTCAAATTTTAGAACCCATTGTGGCCCGCCAATCAAAAAGTTTGCTCGCCCTTGGTTTAGACAAAAAAAAAAAAAAATTGATCCAGGTTAAAATAAAGGTCTAGTGACTGAGCATCAAAAAATGTGGTCAAAACTCCAAATTATTATTTTATCACGATTATCAGACTTCACAGTAATTGTTTGTGTGCAGTCGGTGACGGAGCACGGCCGCAGTACCTCGCAGAGCCATTCGGGCTACCTCCTGGACGTCAACAAAGTGCTGCTTGCCATGGCCGACAACGAGCTGCTGCTCAACTCCTCCGAACTCAGCGGGGGGCTCTACGAAGACTTCTCCAGCCAGGAGGACACGCTCAGGGTAAGTCCGGCTGGTTATGAATTGAAATTGAATGGCATTGATGTCATTTACGTCAACGGAGACTGCAGTGCATTTGTTATTTGTTCTTCTTTCCTTCAGACCATCAGCGGAAACCTGGAGCGGTTGAGCGAACGTGTGGCCGAAATCCACGAGCGCCACCCGGACGTCGTCCGGCACGCGTCGCCCGCAGAGGTCTCCCAAACTGAAGACGCGGTCACGCAACTCGACGCCGAGTGGGACCGCCTCAACCGCATGTACAACCAGCGTAAAGGGTGAGTGTGACGCCTCCACTGCAATTCTGTATATTTTTATTTATTTATTTATTTATTTTTACAGATTTGTGTGTATATGATTTTTTTATTTTTTTCATTTGCCACCTCACTAACATAAGAAATATAATTGCCTCACAGTCACAAATGGAGGCAAACTGTCCTTAGGAATTCAAATAAATAGAAAAATTTAAAAAAAGAAATAAAAAAGCCAAACAAATGGAGTTCTTTGGCAAAGTTTTTTTTTCTTCAAATGCATTTACAATGTCTACATAGAAATGTTCAAATTATTATTATTTTTTTGCTTGTGCAGGAGCTTTGACCGCGCCATCGAGGAGTGGAGACACTTCCACTGCGACCTGAACAACATCAGCCAATGGCTGACCGACACCGAGCGGCTGTTGTCGGACGGCGTTGGTCCCGAGGGACAATTGGACCTGGACTCAGCACGACGCCACCAAGAGGTCAGTCGAAGGCACCGGAGTCGTTTGTCCGGTCATTTTTTTTTTTTTTCTCCATTTGCTTTGGCTGTTTCTCAAAGTGCGACCACGTGGTCATTAGATGTCCATGACAGATGCAAAGTTCTGCTCAGTACATCCGATGTGATGAATCCTCATTGAAGACGAGTTCAAAGCAAGATCGTTATCGTCAAGATATGCTCTTACTCTTTGAATCGTTCAGACGCTTGTTCGCCGCTCTTTGATAATTCAACTCCAGTCCCCTGCGGAGACATGTTGTTTCTATACTGCATCTATTAAACAAACAACTACAATCGATTCAAATTCATTATGCACAACGGAAGACGAGACGGCGTCTTTGTTTGCTTACTAAAGCCGTCTTCAGGATTTTTTTTTTTTTTTCTTTTTCGCAGGTTTTAAGAGCGAGTGAAGGGATTAAGCGACACCAATTAGCAGAGGCGGGGGGAGTCGGAGCTTAATTTTCGTTCTCGGGACTTGTTTGGCTCAAATTTAGACATTGATTGACTTGATTTGAATTTTGGTGTGAGGAGACTTTACTAAGATTTGAGCTGACGTGAGTTTACATTTGGAAATCTGCATATTCAGTGTCGTGACGGGTTTTTTTTTTTTTCTAGAAAAATGAGGGTGTGGAATTATTCTATTAAATTCTATAATATAATATAATTATATTATAACTACATATAATTTTATAATTATAATTTATGTATTTATAATATAATTTCATAATTATAATTTATTTATTAATTAATTAATTTATTTATTTATTTGAATGAAACTGTTTCTTCCTCCAGGAGTTGGAGGAAGGCCTCACCAGCCATCAGGCCGTCCTGGCTGATCTCAGCCGCACAGGAGAGCGCATCACCGGCCAGCTGTCCTCCCCCGATGGCCCTCTGCTGGAAGAGAAGCTCCACACCCTGAGTCAGCGATGGAGGGCTGTGAAGCGCCAGGTCGCGGATCGACAGCGCAGGTATTCATGAAAACGTGGATATTATGCAAAACGAGGGGTCACGGTGCCGATATAACGCCATCGTTTCCGTAACTGGATTACGATTAGAAGTCTTGAATTTCCAATGTAGTACAGGATCGAGGTCAGCACTTCCTGCCTATCTTCTTTGTTTCCTTATCGGGAGCGGTCAATTAGTTGCCAATGGTAATTTAAATGTCAATTTCAGGATTAAGTCTGCAACCTGGAGGGAAATGGAGATCCCAATCTGGGTGTGTAATGTGTCTGTGCAGGCTGGCTGCGGGCGATCCTGCCCTGGCAGACCTGACGAGGCGAAGCGAGGATTTGGCTTTGTGGCTGCAGCAAGCGGAAAACGCCTTTGTCACACTTCCCGTCTCCTCCACTGACCAGAACCTCAAAGAACTCAAGGTAGGCACAAAATGTGTCCTAGTTGCTTAAATGTACCTCGAATGAGTGATGGCAAAAAAAAAAAATTGTTGTTTTTCCATCCCTTGAGGAGCCAAAAATTTGACTAATGCTTGAGGCGAGGCGCTCGACAAATTGAGGCCGGGTGTCCACTGAAGCAAGAGCCAATTTCTTTTGTTTTGTTTTTTTCCCCCGACCTGACAAGCGTTTGAGCTCAGGTTTTTCCTTCCCCATTTGTTCCACCGAGGCCAACGTGATTACCTTTCCTTGGATCAATAGCGCTTGATGCGATAAACGACCGGAGTGTCTTCCCTCACAGGTCTTGGCCCTGGAGATGGATGCGCAGAACGAAAACCTGGGCTGGCTCAACAAACACGCCCCGCAGATCCTGGCCAGTCCCGCCGTGAGCCCGCAGACCAGAGACCACCACGTGGGCAAACTCAGAGCCATCAACCTCAACTGGAGCAAGGTGGGCTGAGACGCCGCCACATAAATTATTAGCATCTATTTTCGAGGAGCTCATTTGTCATCTGGAACTCCAGGGGGGGTACGCGAGAGGTAAAATAAAAAAAAAAAACAAACCTGCAAAAATCCTTCAAAAATAATTATTGAATTAATTCAATGTTTCAGGAAGAAGATAGAAGTTCATAAAACAATGTTTCTATTCAGTAGGTTATTAATTTTTTTAATTTTAAAAAAATCCAGATTCTCCCCCATACTAGAATGGTTCGACCCAACTTGTCACATGGCATCTCTCGTTACCTAAAAATGTCTTCTTCGCTCAACATCTCCTCTCTTGTATCCCAACATGCAGGTTACCCACGAGTTGTTAGACAAAGTGGCGCAGGTGGAGGCCAACCTGCAGAGCCACGCCCACTTCCGCGACAAGATGAACCGGCTCACCGACTGGGTCGTCATCACGCACCAGACCATCACAAATCGAGGCCTGAGTCCCGGCCAAGCGCAGGTACACAGTGGACTTGATTTATTAATCAGGGATGACCCGAAATTTTTTTTTCTGGGATTAGGAAACGATGAAACGCAATATTGTGGGAGTCATCTCTTAAAACACACGTCCTAAAATTGTATTGTGTTGTTTTCAGGCTTTGGAGGTGTCCATGAAAGACAGAAAAAAGGACTTAGAGGACCTCCTGGCTCACTCTATTGAGCTTCAGAGACGCCAGCAGCTTTCTCCTCATGAAAAGGTTCCCTCAGCCTCGTGTGATTTATTCAATAAGCCTTCCGAAATTCACACTACTGTGTAATTACATCATATTGCAGCGGGTCGTTTTCTCTCCCGGAACTGATTGCGGCTTAATTGGCTGTTTTATTAAAGCGCTGTTGCTCATCTCACCCTCTTGAATGTTTCATGGCGCGCTCGCAGAGCAAGGTGGAGCAGCTGGCGTCCGATTGGAAAGTTTTGGATGGTCGTCTGCGGGAGTCGCTGCAGGCGCACGTTTCCCCGTGGACGCTGCACCACACTCGCGTTGTGGAGCACCAGCAACTCGGTAAACAGCATTTAATATTCTTACTAGTCACGACGTACCTTCATTAATTTTTGGGGGGTTTGCGTAATTTTTTGGGGCCAAAATCCAAAATTGTTCAAGGGGCTGCTGTCGGCCACAGCTCACGACCAAATGCTCACACGCAGACGAAACGGCCAATCTGACGACAGCTACCTGATGCCATCCACTAGGCCACGCCCCCTGCCAGCACGCATTCAACACACAAATACTACACGACATACAAATGACACTTTACAAAAAAAAAATAATAATCTTTACGTACCCTTTTAGATTATTAGTTTTATTGAGAGGGATGTATTATTTTATTAAAAACACTTTTTTTTTGGATTGCTGGATTGTATTCATGGCATTAAAATGGGGATAGTTAGTTATTCATGTAGTTTATTTATTTAATATCTTTTATTTACTTTAAATATTTTTTGGTATTCATCTATTTTTTTTCTCTTTTTACTTGCATTTATTTTTTAATTTGTGCATTCAACATTATTATGCATATCAATTTTTTTAGCTTCATTTATTGACTAACTTGTCTCTTATTAAATTTTAAAAAAATATATATTCATTTTTTTTTAATTCCAGACTTGTCGACTTCAGCAAGTCATTTTAGACTTTGCAGTTTCATTCATATTGCCCCCCCTGCATTATGCAACACACTTGCACTCCTTTCCCATGAATCATCAGCTGCATATATTAAAAAAAATAAAAAAACACAAGCATTTAGTGGTAACAAGTACCGGGGAGAAAGAGGAATGCTTATATTTCCTGCATGAAAAATGCAGGCTGAAATTACAAATCAGCTGGTGAGCTGCCGTCGCCGCGGAGCATCATTCATCACTTACGTTGGGGAACACGTTTAATATTCATGCTCTCATTTTTCCTTAAACATGTGTACAGTCAACCCTTGTAAAGCTTTTTAGCTCTATTCCAGTCCCGCCCGAGGAAGGTGACATTTATTTTTTAATAGTTTGAGCACTCCCATGCACTTTATGCACATTCAAACCTATTGGAACACTTTTTAAAAAAAAAAAAAAAAAGAAAAAAGAAATTCTCCTTTTCATGCTAACTTTTTCAAAATGTCATTGTTGAGCTAATGAAAATTAGCGAAGCCTCTGTTACAAGGTTGCCTTTTTTATTTCTTGCAGTTACGGTGTCTTCAGTGCCCTCTGCTGTCCAGATGGCCAGCCTGGCGAGCGAGGACCCCCATCACCAGACCCCGCACACGCCCGACTCGGTGGCGCCCACCGACCTCAACGAGACGGCCACCGAGCTGGCCGACTGGCTGGTGCTCATCACGCAAATGCTCAAGTCCAACATCGTCACGGTGGGCGACACCGAGGAGATCAGGACCATCATGGCGAGCCTTCAGGTGGCGGCAACATTTTTTTTTAACCATTTGTTTATTTATTTGATTGTTTATTTGATTTTTCACCCATTTAATTTGTATTATTTTTATATAAATCTAAAAATTATTTTTCAACTTTTATATTATCATATTAGATTTCTTTTTATGTACTTTTTCCCCCTGGATTTCAGATTTTGAATTTTTATTATTTATTATTATTTATTTAATTATCTTTTGCATTTTTTTATTTCTAAATCTTACTTGTTCATTTTTCTATTGCATTGTAATTTTTTTCCTTGACTATTCTCCTCACTCTATTGTCATTTTTGCATATATCTTCAATTGTTTTTGTATTACTTAAATTTTTTGTTTATTTGTGAATTTATTTTTTTTCCTTTTACCAATAATGGACGCTTTTTCATTTTTTTAAATTATTTCATTAGTTTTGTATTTTATTTCTTAAATATTAAAATGTTTAAAATTTCTAATTAGTTTATGTTTTTAATTATATATCTTTCCTAACTTTATAATAGATTTTTTTTTTTTTTTTTTACTTCTGATTTATTTTTTTCAGAAATTTCAGAACAAGAAACTTATTCACTCGGACTTTGTTCATGATTGTTTCATCCTCCCAGGTGACCAAAAGCGACCTAGAGCAGCGTCATCCTCAGCTGGAGGATATTTTCACCCTTGCACAGAACATCAAAAACAAGACGTCCAACCTGGATGTGCGCACGTCCATCACAGAGAAACGTACGTGCTACTCAACTCGCATCACCTTGGTTGTTTCGTCTATTTATTCCTTTTTTAATTCCCCATCAGTGGAGCGAGTACGCAACCAGTGGGACAACACGCAGCACGGCGTGGTGGCGCGTCTCCAGCAGCTGGACAACATGATCGGCCACAGCGACCAGTGGGAGGCTCAGCGGCGGGAGGCGCAGGCTCTGATTGGCCACAAGGAAGGCTGGTTCCACAACACGCTGCAGCAGTCCAGAGAGTCCCGAGATCCTCTGACCATTCAGCTGGCTGACAGCAAGGTGACGGCAAACAGAATTTCTTTGTGAAATTTAGCACAGGTCTGACACGAGTAGACCCACCAAAAAAAAAATGGCACCGGAAATCTACCATATTGCTGCTATGGCAAGTTGTGAAAACGTCTGAGTTTCCAGACAGGCGTGAGGCTGCGAGGGCCTGCTCACTTTCCTGCTCGCAGCTTTAATTACCAGCACATATCAAAGCGTGATTAAAAGTGCAAGATGGGGAATGAATCACCTCACCGCATCTTCCTTTGGAGGCTTAATAGCATCAGTGAGCCCACACCAACCGTCATCTTCATGAGAAACGATGACAAATTGCGCCTCGTGGGAACTGCTGACGCACTGCGTGGGATGAACACTAGAGGGCAACTGCGAGCAACGCGGCTTTGTGACCAATCGCAGTCAAGACAACCCTAAATGTTACTTAAACCAAACGACGATTATTATTTTTAGCCAAGGATGCACAAGCGCGTGTATCATATTTTCCTGACGTTTATGTCGACGCAGGCTTTTTTGCAAGAGCTGAGTCGAGGCCAAGCTGCGGTGGCGGCCTTCAACGAGCTTTCCGGTCATCTTCTGCGTGAGTACGCCAGCGACGACACCCGGCGGGTGAAAGAAGTCATCGATGCGCATAACGCCGCCTGGAACAACCTCAACAACAGGTGCAAAGCATTTTTCTTTAAAAGATTTTTCATCCACGAATAATGACAACCATCCTGTAAAGTGAATTACATTTGTTTCGCAATTCATTATACAATATCGATGGAGACATCAAGCAACAACTAAGGAGTCATTTAATTGATGGCATCTCCATGTATTGATTTTGTGATGGGAGGATTGCGATAAATCATGACTAAATTGGGTGTTTTTTTATTTTTTAAGTACAATCATTGGCAATGACTTTTTAGCTCTAAACGCATTCATTAGAATGTAATAAAAATAATGTAGTGGTACATTTGAGATACGATCTGCTGCTCTGCAGATTTTTTTTGCTTAGAGTAGCAGCAAGCAGATAGATTGTGAACAATAAAAAAAAAAGTGGCTTCAAGCTGTTTTTTTTTTTTGCCACTCCCAGTTGAAGCTTACTCTCAAACTAGACATAAAACAAAGAATTACACAGTGCGCATTTAAAAAAAAAAAAATCCAGATAGCTTTGCTTTAGAAAACGCTGATTAGCTCTATGCTAACAAACAATGTAAAATACCAACGACCAGCTAACAAATAGTAACACAAATGGTGGCGCAGCAGACACATCTTTCTCTCTCTATAGTATACTGCCCCCTGGTGGCCAAGACGCATACAGCAGAAGAAGCCATACAAAACCTATGAATTGAAACAAAAAATGTGGCAGAAATGGATTAATTCTGTACTTCCATTTAAATATTTAAATACTATATTTTATAAATTAGAATGTTAGCAAGAATTATTTTTGTTAAAAACACATTAAAAAAACAATTGCCGTATTTTTGTGACTCGAACAGATTAACGACATTTGCATTCATTTCAAAGAGGTGATTTCAAAGTATACTCAGATATGAGCGTGATCACAGCTCCAGTTTAACTTTTATCTCAAGGCGCTGCTGTCATAGGTAAGGACAAAGACATGAATTCCCTTTTGGTCCGTGCAGGGCCAACGACCGCCACGGGCAGCTGGACGGCGAGCTGAAGGTCCTGCAGGTGTCCCTCAGGGAGCTGGAAGCCTTCCTCAAGTGGCTCCAGGAGGCCGAGACCACCGTCAACGTGCTGGCCGACGCCTCCCAGAGGGAGGACTTGTCACAGGACTCGGTCCACGTCAAGGAGCTCGGACGACAGTTGGAGGTAGGAGCTCTGTCGAGACGCGGTGTGGGGGAGTGTGCACAGGTGGGAGCGATTATCTCAGTGTCGTCCTCCATTAGTGCCGAGGTGAATCCATACGCGTGTCAACGAGAGGGCATGTTAAGGGGTGTCTGAACACGTGTGCACATTGAGTGCAGCGCATTGATTCATGGATGTGTTGAATATGCGTCTGTTGCCCTCAACCAGTTTTAAATAGCTTGAGGAGAGTGTCCGAGGGACATAGATCTCATTGTCATCTGCATATCAGCGAAAGAAAATGCCACACATTCGTAAGATGGAACCCTGAGGGCAGCAAATATAATTTGAAAACAGAAGAGGCCCCGAAATTGAACCCTGTGGAACGCCATACGATCGTTCAAGAGTGCGGGACTATGAGCAACCAAGGCTAACGCATCTAAACAACTCTAGATGATCCAAATCCAAATTGAACACAAACAGTGCAACAACGTCGAGACAAATTAGTATTATAGATAACATGTTTGGTTGAATTTCTTGTTCATACCTAAGAGCATCTCAATGAATAGCTTTTTCGAGAGATTGGGTGTGACAAAAACGGTTGATTAACCCTCCCAAAAAATAATTCTTGTTCTCAGTCTACTCAGTCCCCAAATTAGTGTGACATCCATGCATATGCCGCATGTGTAAACGCCTCGGCGCAATTGTCTCGAGCAAAAGCAGGACTTGCCCTGCACCTCTGGGGCCTCCTGACATATCGCCTTAATTAAAGCCACGTCGGCTCTTGTTTCTATCTCTGCCGCGCTTCCGATTGATGGATGGCGTTCAAGTGTGAAAAGCCATTTGGAGGGACCGGCAAGCACCCTGAGCTCAGGCAAACGTTTTTTAAAAAAAAAAATTTTTTTAACACATTTACGACTTTGTTGAAACATACAGACACACACAGTCACCTGATACCATCAACGGGATTAACAACAAGCGAGGCAACAAAACCGTCTTGTAATTCCCTGGAAGTCAATACTTGTATATTGACTGAAAATGGATTTAAACCTTCTCTAAATACTCTTCCTCCACAAAGTTTAGCATAATCCCCCGACCACTGTTTATGTGTACGCATGTGTGTGTAATAATTACGAAATATTTGCCTCGACTTGAATGTGGATGGCTAAAAAAAATAAATAAAAAACTGCTAATTATTATTAACGAGAGGCTGAAACTCTGAGGATTTTGACAATTTTAAAGGGGAAGTCAAGTAAAAAAAAAAATAAAATAAAAAATCTTTATGCTCTATGTTCCTCATCAGATTGGTAGTAAGACAAAATGGCCGCCCTGTGAGCTGGAAAAAAATCGTGTTTTATGGATAAAAAGTGATTCATATTCCACAAATACAATATTAAATAGAATACCGAGTTTTAGCTCAACTTGACTTTGCATTTTAGATTATTTACACAATTAATTTGATAAACGATTATTGTCGATTAATCGTTTCACCTCCAATCAAAAGTATATTACGAATTAGATTACTGCAATAATGCCAAATATTTTTTGCGATTTTCCTAGAGTGCGATGCCGAATTGAATTTAATTAATTGTCTAGCACCGGCTAGTAGGACAACAGAATTGTGCACTAGTTGACAAGTGTGCTACTAGTGACGTATTCAAATTTTTCCAATTAAAAACATCTCACTAGTAGATGTCAACTATTGCAGAATTTCACAGATGTCAACTTTTGCCTAACATGTCATTTTCGTACGGGAACAAATAATTTCTAGTGAAACGGTCGTTCAACTAGTGCTGGATTGTCTTACTAGTGCGTACAAAGAGCATAAATTGGAATAGGTTGTGCTGATGCGTTTCTCTCGCATTCAGCCTCATTTCAAAAACTTATTTCTTTATTTTATTTTATTTTTTTAGTTTTCTCGCACAGTCGCAATTTTCAGCTGCACTTCAAAGCGGCAAGCCGCTCTTACGCAAGCTCTCTCGGGGTCAGGAGCGTCACGGCGCCGCCTGAGCCGCGAGCCGAACGGAATGTTACGGCAATTATCCCGCCGTGGAGGTGGCATCGGCGCCGGCGCGCGTGTAAAATGGGACAGCGCCGGCGAGCTCGCTCAGCCGCGGAGTTGTTCGTTTATTATCATTTATTTATTAACGTGTGTGGAAATGAGATCACGTGGCTTGTCGTCCGTCTTGCTTGCGCAGTCGTGCGGCTTTTCTCATCGATCTTAGCACAACGCGGATTAATTGTGAGTCTCTACGACATTTTCTTGTCATTTTCCCTTTTTAGTGCAATTTGCAGTTGGGACTTTAACACTTATATTTTCTATTCCGCATTTTTCCTCTGAATATTGAGCGTCTTTCTTGCGATTTTTTACCGTAACAATCGCATTTTATTGTCATAATTTGATTTCCCCCCCATAAGATCAGAACTCTGTTCTCGAAATATCTTTGTTTCCAATTTATTATCTGCTATACGTCAACGTAAAATTTTAATTTATTTGGGAATCTTTATATAATTTGAGTTTTGATGATTTGATTATAATTTTTTTTTCCTTAATTTTTTATTTTTTTTTTTACATGCAATATGCGATTTATTCAGGCACTTCAAAACTTGCAACATTACGACTTTGTATTATAGTCGACTATTTTCATAACGATCTGAGTTTCCCTCGTAATTTACTCAATTAATTAATACAAATAATATAAAATAAATAATTAATAATTAATTAATTTACTTTCATTTTTTTTCTTCGCCATTGTTCCATGCCGTGACATTTATTTATTTATTTACGCATTTATTTTTTTCCTTTATTTATTCATTTATTTATTTTTCACGTGTATTAGTTTTCTCAAAGGGGACTTTAGTGTTTGACAGCGCCAGGGAGAAATCCCAACGGGGACTTTGGCTTCCTGGAAGCTCCCTCCTGCTCCTCCTCCTCCTGCTCCTCCTCCTTGACAATCCCGCGTGTTATTACTCTGCCGCTCTCCCCATTGATGTAGCCAGTGCACAAAGGAGGCGCTACCTGCCGCCCCTCCTCGCTCCATCTCACAGCTGTCCTCTCCTCTCTTAACGGGATCGCCCGCGGAGCGGAGCCGGAGCTGCTCGTCGTCTTGTCCGACTCGGCACTTTTTAAACATTTTCCATCCTCTTCTTGGTCACAACCAATTTGCGAACGTGCTGGCGGAGGAGAAAGTGAGTCTCGGGTTCGCGTGAGATGAAAACGAAGAACCATGCTGAGCTCAGTGCGAGTGAGTAAGCGAGCGAGCGAGTGAGCGCGTGCGCGAGCATCGCGGCGGCTCGGCTGGGCTCAAGTCCGGCAGCTTTCCAAGGGAGACGGCGGACGCGGCGCCATGAGCGGGCTAGGGCAGTGATAGCATGCGGACCGGCGCCAGGCTGCTGCACACTTGGAGCAGTCCTAAAATGATGGCCATGGTCCGGAGTTCCCTCCAGAAAGTGGTGGTCTTCCTACACAGACTCCAGAGGATGGCAATTTCCTCGCCGCGCTATCAGAAACTCTGCAAGGTACGTGCACGGGGAGCACGGACAGTTTCTTTTTTTTTTTTGGGGATGCTTTTGTAGCGAAAGTCAACTTTGCATCTTGGTGCTGTGTGGAATTCTCATCCCGGTTTTAAGATGATCAACTCTGTTACAGAATGTCTCTTTCGTCGACCGTTTTGTCGGAATCTTTTGACTTGAGTCAGTTCAGGATGATTTTTTTGAGAATCACAACTTCTTTTTCTCCTGATATTGCTACTTTTTTCATGGAATTTAGCGGGTGATTTTCTCTGAGCTTATCTTTTAAATTCATAACTTTCTTTTCATCCGGTTGCGGCTTTTTGTTGTAATTTATTACTTTATTCCAGTAATAATCCAGATTTTCTCAGAATAAGAGAATTTTTTTCCTCGGAAAATATGACAGTCTTCCAGTAAATATTAGTTTGTTTTCGCTATTTTGTTCATACTTTTTCCTCGTATTATATTACAGCAGTATTTTAATTTTTTTTCTTGTCAATTCTGACTTGATTTTTGTAATATTCCCGATTTTTTTTTCGGAAAAAGTGAAAATTTTCCTCATAATATATGACGGTTCCAGGAAATATTTCATGTGTTATAGTTTTTTTTTGTAATAATTTTTCCTTGTATTATATTCCAACGGTATTCTAAAAATAGTACATTTTCTTTCTTGACGTATTTAGCTTTTTTTGGCAAATTATATTTTGTTGAAGTGGGAAAATTAGCGCATATTGTATATGACTGTAAATGTATTTATTTATTTATTTATTTATTTTGATTTATTTATTGTTTGTTTGTTTTTCTTAACTTTGGTACCTTTCAGTGCATCATGCGGTTCTTGCACTTTTACCGGAACCTTTTCTTGACTCGACCACTTTAGCCCAGGGTGTGAGTACTTTTGCAAGCATGCTGTAAAGCGAGTGGGAGAAAATGGCACACCGGGAGCCTTCCTGTGAGCAAAAAGGCGAGCGTACGCTGACGTAACATGCCACAGCTGGTTGTCAGCTGGCTCCTTTTCATCACGGAGGATTTGGCCAATGTGGACTTGGGGGGGCGAGGGTGGGGGGGGGGGCGGAAACAAATGCATCGCAACGGTTTATGATGGCTTGCCAGCTTCAATCAAAGCAACATGTGACAGTCCAGCCTAAGCCAGTCTTAATCCATAAATCCGTCACTCCTCAGCACGCCAACTTGGAGCGTTTGCTTGCTGGTTGACCTTTTTGGTGCATGTGGGCTTTTGTGTTTATATTCGCTGTTTTAGTTTGGTTTACTTATTATAACCGATTCATGCGCCGCGATTCTAATGCTGGACGATTAATCGGGACGTGGTCGTAATTTCAATTTTGACTAATCACGATCATCAAGACACGATCAAAGAAAATAACAATGGAAATTTGGGATTGGAGAGTTTGGTAGTTGAATTAATGTATTGAAATCAATGAATACTCGTTTTTAGTAATCGTGATTTCCAAATGTATATTTTTTTTCCGTGATCACCCAGCCCGAGCAAATTCACAATATTGTTTTTGAGCCAGTTACCTGAAGATGCAGCTTCCTGACAATAAAGCGCCATCAATCATTCGGCACCCAATTAGCGCCCCGTGGGTTGTATGAGGTTCGCTGTCCTCCCGGGGGGGCTCTCGCTCGCTTGCTAGCTAGCCTCCGGGTTGGACCGTCGCCTTCCGCTTGATGGATTTGATCGGTGCTGAGCCTCCTGGGCCGGGTTAACGTTTTCCCTTCATGTCTCAGTTTCACTCGTTTCAACACCTTTTTGAACAAAAAATAATTGCGAAGCACCGCTTTCGGTGGTGAAGTCGTCGGGTCTTATTTGTGTCCTCTCTTGATTAAAACAAACCGACACGAAAGGTCAAAGAATAACACGCTAATGCTTGATATCGTACCGTTTCGGTGTCTTTACGTCTGCCCGTTTAGGCGGCTCGGAAGACCCTCACATGCTTTTTGATTTACATTTGATGTAGCTCAGGAGCAGAAACTCATCTTCATTCATGTTTATTGCCTCCCAATACCACCTTGACGCTTTTAGATGAAGTGCATTCATGAACCCGCAAGCAAATATTTCCTCGTCATTCCTCAGTTGCGCATCCGGGCGTGAGTATTTTGGCCCTCAAGCGAGGATAGAATTGCATTGTGGGTAGCGGGGACGAGTGGCGGATTTGTCTAATTTGAGCCGGCGCCATGTTGCAGGGGAGCCTGTCCTGGTTGCACCTGAGCTCTATTAGATGTTAATAACCCAGCGGAGCTCAAGGTCAGACGGTTCCGGACTCACCTGCCTTGCGGCGTCTGGGGCATGCAACGAGACAGAACTCCACTTGATTTGGTCACGGATTGCGTCGTGGTTATTATTGCCCTCGGGGGGCCGGCTGTAATGGTGAAAACGCATGCGGTGTTCCGTTGCAATAGTACGGTTCATTGTTTGTGCCTATAAGTGTTTATTTTTTGTGGAGTATTAGAGTCGACAGCAAGAGTTGAGTCAAATTTTCTACACTCGCTTTGCAAATCATCTTTCTCCATTGAAATGAATGGAAATGGCGTTAATGCGTTCCAGGATAAAGAGTATATGTCGTTTTTATTGAGATCTTTTCTGTCCTTTGTATTCAAATTCAACACTGCAACACTGATGCTAATTGTTAGCCCGTCTATGGCGTTTTGCATTGTTAGCTCAAGCTAAACGGGCTTGAAACGAACAACTTCAAGCAATCATGCTTGGCTTCTCACTTTGAGAACTGTACGAGCAAGCGCTTAAAATGTTTTTCCACTTGTTCAAAACCTGTCCAAAGGGTAAAAAGCAATTTATTTTTTTTAATGCCCGTGTGATGCCGAAAGGCTGACAGATTTGTGGCCCAATAGGCAAAAGTGGTTTTAGATCGCCCTTCTAAAGTTGAGCTTCCACACGGGGGGGGGGATGAGAGCATACGCGGTCGGAACTGGCAGAGTAATGAGAGTAGCAGGGCACTCCTCGAGGGGACGTGGGGGGGGGGGAGGGAGTGACGGAGGCGTGACCCTCCCGCCAATTTTCAGTAACATGGCGGCGATCAAACACGCACGGAGATAAAACAAGCCACCAGGGCCTCGCGATGGACAAACCGGGCATACTGCTCTTCAAGTCTTTAATAAACTCCTGCTGACATAAACACGGAGACGAGGCCACTGGCAGGTGAAAAAAAAAAAAAAGCACTGTGACTCCGTGTGATGAAGTTGGCCTCACATTGAAGATTAGACGGGCATAGGCAGGATCCATAAATCTGTTTGTTTGCCCGCAATCTTTGAAAGTTGATGGAGCCCTGTGTTTACATCATCGCAGTGTGGTTGTGCAATGGAGGCATTTGTGGATATTTTATTTATTTTTTTCCTCCTTGGAAGTAATTCCGGCCCGACGAGTTTGCTTGCTGTTTCCTTGAAGCAGTGATTTTACTTTTTGAGCCAATGTTGTAGCTACATGTGGAAAATAGAGTGAGCATCATTCCTCAGGCTACGTAAACATCAATATGTCGTAGCGGGCTGCTTTATGAATCAAAACAGGAAGTCGAACTATGCTAATGTGAGCAGATGATGACAAGACGGGCAGTTTTTTTTGTATCATGTGCTGAGACTATTCATGCAATTTTCAAGTAAATGAGAATAGAATGATGTCCTCCAAGGCCAGTATTTTCCACTCAGCTACTGGGGCAGCAAATACAATAGAACTGCAGGGGCCCCAAACTTGAACCCAGTGGAACACCATTTTTAAAAACTTGACGCTTAAGCCTTGAGAGATGCGACTAGCATGCACCGCAATTTTTTTTTTTTCACATTCCACTGCCTTAGTTATAGTCTCTCCTGTTCCTGAACTCATTCACTACTAGCCAAGTAAAAAAAAAATAAAATAAATAAATAAAAAATGGATCTTTGCGTCTTTACCCGTCAATGGTAGTAAATGAATTAACCTCCACTGCATAGCAATATGAAGTAGCAAGTCCATAAAGATGTACGTGTTTGTGTGCGTGTTTCTTCTCCCACACTTCTGGAGCCACTAATGCCTCTCTGTGTGTTTTAACATGGATTTGTGTTGTGCACTCCCCCGTTCCATTAAGCGCTCTCTGGCCGGATGCGACGGGAAACCAGACCTGCTAATGCCCGCGTGCTTTAGCGCCCCGCGCGCTTTATGATGCTGCGAAGCGAGCGAGCACGCAGACGAGGCTGCGGCCAGAATGAGGCAGCACTTTGTTGTTGCTCGGGACAACTCAAGTCGAGAACGTGCACTGGAAAGCAACTTGACAGCAATTTAAATTTTGACAGTGGAGGGCTTTTTTTTTTTTTTTTTTTTTAAGAAAAATTCAATATGTAAATATATAAAACAATTTTAAAAAATTGCTCTGCATATTAAAAACGTCGACTATTACTGGAGTTTAGTTGGGGGCCTTCTCTGCCTCTTCAATCATGTCTTCCCAGAGAGCTCAGTGCTGCCCGGCATGTTGTGGCAGAACTTGGTACTACACTGATATTGCGCAACTTAAAATTCCTGCATATTGTTCTGACCCATAAAAAAATATTTATAAATATTTACCATAATTCCTGCGTGCATTCCTGTCGTCACCAGGTTATTTTTACCGGCGTTTTGCTGCCTTAACACCAAATCACAGCACCGTGCCATCCAGCAGTTTTTAGCGCGTCACACCATAAGAGTGCGAAGAGAGTCACACCGAGCTGGCGTGAGGCGCTCCAGTGTCTAATTTACCTTGTCAGCGTGAAGCCTTTTTGACCTTCAGCCACTTCGTGCGCAGTCCGCCCTTCTCTGTGGTCACCTTGCTTGTTTGCCAGAAGATGTCATGTCGGGCTTGACATCAATGTGCCACGTAAAAACCATTTCTCCCCCCGCCCCCTTCTTGGCTTTCTATTTTATTGACGAGGACACCCTGCCGATGAATGTGATACGCAAGCTCACGCACATAAAGCTGAGTCATATTGAAATTCGTTGCCTTCTGAATGTTGCAGAAGCGCTTCCATTTTGGATGAGGCGCTTTTAAGAGCTTCAAAGTACTGTAGAAGTCTTTGAAGACGCAGAGCTGTGTGACTCCACTTTGGAGATTGTAAACTAATATTAGCATCATGATTTTGCCATTGCTTTTGGTATTTTAAAAAGAATAATCTTAGATGGAAAAATAATATATTTGCACTGCCATTGACGCGTATCGAAGTCAAAAAGCACATTAATTTGCTGTATGTCAACTGTTGTTAACTGTAGTTAAAAAAAAAAAAAAAAAAAAAAACTAAAACTAATACTAAAACTAAAGTAGAGTTGAGTCCAGTGGCGATTGTGCAAATGTTTTCCGCCGCTCGATGACAGCAGATTAAAGATAAAGCGGGTTATATATAGTCTGTAATCCCCGGCGGCGAACAGCTGGCCAGTGAGGCCTCACAGAAGCAACAGCGGCAGCAGCAGCGGGGGCGGGGGGCGAGGGGGCAAAAGCACGGATTGGCGACGTGAAATTTACAAAACATGTTGAAAGATTAGAAGGGGAGACATGAAGGCGAGCCATGTTTAAGTAAGAATTAAAAACTGCTCGGGAGTGCACGTGGAGCGTTGCGTCATGCGACCGGAGGGAAATGTGGCGAGATGGCGGATGATGTAACGTCGCCTCGCTCGTACACACAGCACGTTGGCAGTGGTGGAAAATGCCCACTTGAATGAAAGATTCCATTTCAGCCAACAAAAGAGTAATATTTTAATTAAAAAAGTCCAACGCACTCTATAGTATTGGAATGTATTAAAAGTTAGAGTAATGACAATTAAATCTAATGTAAATAATGGTATATTTTCTTCCAATTCAATAGAAATGGCACGGCTCCTTCTTGTATGAGCGCCTTAACCACCAGGGGGCAGTACAATACATGCATATTGATATACTGCACATCGAGCAGTCTCAGCACCTCAGTAAGCTGCAGAAAAGTTTGTCATTCTTCTCAGAGAATAAAGAATATATGCTTGTCTGTGTTGTTTTGAGTCTATAGTGCATATTTAAAAACTTGCAATATATTGAGAGCAGGGAAAAAATCAATGGACAAGACAAAAAATATTGTATAAACTGACTTTTAAGATAAAAAAAAATGATCAGCTCCCAGTAATGCATCAATAATCATGCGAAAAGATTTAGTTTATTAGAAAATGAATTTACAGCCGTAACCCTGTCGGCATCGAGCGCAGGATTATATAGCATCATATTCAATAATCATCCGCAAAAACGGAGTTTCCTGCTTTCATTCTTCTTATTTCAAATGTAGACAAACTAAATAATAAGATGCCATCTAGTGGCCAACAGTGGGATTACACTGGTCCTGTGTCCATCCTGTGTGAAGAATTGCTCTAAAATGGTGCACAATAAAGGAACTTTTTTGAAAACAGCTTAATCAATGCTGTAATATGCTTTAGTGGACACTCTCATCCTCTTCCCTAAAATTACCTTTTTTTTTTTTGTTTGTATTTTGTCACACTTGAATGCCTCAAATAGGCAACAACCGCTTGTGTTCATTTGAATGCTCTAATTCGATGTCGCTAATGGCGCTAATTAGACGCGCGCTGTCCCCGCGAGTGGCGGCAAATTGCATTTGGCTGGTCAAAATGTCTTAAGCGGCGACGTGTAAGTCGCGTTGTCACATTAGAGTTTATTTCGGGTGTTTGACATCATCCATGTCAAACCGTGTGGGTGTGTGTGCGCGCGCGCGTGCGTGGGTTTTCTGTTTTTGCCTTGAGGTTGGTCGATTTCTTGCGGTAGTTCATCAAGCTCTAATTTTGGCTTGATGTTTTCCCCGTTCCCGGAGCGAGGCCATTAATTACCGCTAATCACTGTGGGAAACGCTGGCCAAAACAAACACACACACTCTTTATCTCATACTTCCTCTTAATGGTCCTAATAAACTCTGTTGCCAACCAAAACAGCAGCACCTGCAACAGTCCCTCGTATTGAACGCCATCTTGTCATTAACGACAATGTCGTGTGACGAGCAGAAATCCAGATGTAGGCGTGCAGTCTTGGCTGACATATCATGTGTCCTCTTTTCCGTTCTGTCTTGCTCTATTTATAGCCGGTGTCAGGCTCCGCCCCCGTCAGACTGTAACAGGACGACTGAAGTGATTGACAGGTCAATGCAAGCGTCCGTGCGTCTTCCTCTTAACCTTCTCCCTCTGGCATCACCTCTGTCTGACTGCTTAGTTCCGCGCACGCGGAACCAGAGCACAGTCCGGTGTGTGCGTGTGTGTGTGTGTGTGTGTGCGCGCTTGCGTACGAATGCTATCGGGTTTACAAACGCGAGTCGCTGATGCCGGTTGCCATGACGGTGTCACAGCCAGCCCGCTGGCAAGAGGAAATGAAAAGGAAAAGAATGATGATGGAATGAGGAACACGGGTATACACACACACACACACACACACCCCAACGCACGCACACGCACACACACACTGATATACTCTGGTAATTTGGACACTGATAAAGAGTTGCTACTGCTACTTTTTTTCTCCTCTCGGATTTGTTATCCTCGTGTTTCGAGAATGAAATTGTAATTTTACAGGAGGTCCAAATGACAATCAAGTTGTAATCTTACAAGAAACAGAAACATACGACACTTTACTCCCTGCGCTCGGTCTCCGCTTAAATGTCTTAATTCTGGATTCTGTTCCAAGTCTGGATTTATTTATTTATTTTTTTATCTTTGGAAAATGCGGAATTATATTTGGGTTGTCTCGAGTTTCAACTGAGCTGTATCATTTTAAAATCTGATTTTTTAAAAAATCAATAACTGACTTAAAGCAAAAAAAAAAAAGCTAGCCAAAATATATGATTTGGGGATATTCAAATCCAAAAAAAAGCAAGAGAATTTGAATTCTTTCAGTTTTTTTTCCCGTGCATTAATAAATTTACCTCATCTTGCAAGTAAGTGTGAGTGTTTCCCAAGGCCACTTACGCGGACAATTATCGTGAATTTGTCCTTCTTTATGACAAATGTCAGTCAAGCTTTAAAAAGGGGAGGCGGCTGCCAAAAGTGGAATGGACGCAAAGCTTCCAGAGCCTCTTTTGAAATGGCTACTTCCACTCCACCTTTTGGACGGGGGACGAATGACACAGAACTGCTGATGATGGCGAAAACGAATGAGATGTGGCAGGAGTTTTTGGTCCGTATGAAAATGTACCGTAGTGTCACTGAATCGTATCTGGGCAGCAATTATTTTTAGAGGACGCTGTGGTGTAACTCACTCTCTCGTGGGCTCTAATTTACTACCCGCCAGGTAAAAAACAACCAAAATGGATCTTTGACGTGTTTAGCCGTCAATGGGAGTCAATGAGTTCATCACTAAAATGGCTTGTCAGCGTTTTACTCGTTTGACTTTTATTCTCTGTCAAAGGTTTTACAGTAAAGTCTCAGCGTTGTCTTTTTGAGATTGAAAGCGAATGCTGTTTTAACGAGAGGCCAATAACTGCTTTTACAGCGTTTCATTATACGCGGCGATAGATGTTTGGCAGACGTATGCATTCAATTCTTCAGACTTTAAAGCTTCCTGTAAAAACCCACAAAATGTTTTTGCGCAACAACTGTAAACTCTGTAACTGGCAGAACCACTTCAAGTTGTTTTTAATTTTGTATTCATCGCAATCGGGATGCTCCTGATAAAATGAAGTTAAAAAATAATTACATTTTGAAACGTGACATTTTTAATTATTTTTATTTTTTTTATTTTCTATGGAAGCTATTGCACGTATGTATTATCACTTTAAATCATGACAGCGCCAAGCCATTTTCAACGCTTTCGATTGATCAAAAAGTGCGGACTGACCATTAATTTAGCGCTAGCGTCGCGATGAACCCTCCCGGGTCACCATTTTGTAAATTTCACATTTTACACAAATCAGTACCGTCACACGTTACATTGCACATTTCTTTTACAGACACAGAAAAAGGCTCCGCCCACTTTATACACCCAAATTGGCAAATGCCATCATTGCATTTTTAATAATCCTATTTAGTATATTTTTTTTGGAGGTACCGCAGTCAACCGTCGACGGGCCCAAGAACTCCATCAAATCAATTTTCTCAATTGAACTGAATAAAAATTAGACTCTTCTGTTCCAACCCCCTAAATCAAATTATTTTGTTGTTACACATTTATAAATGTGTAATAAAAAAAAAGTTAAATTACTGTAGCATTTGTGAGTTGGATGTGTGCTTAGTGAATTTTATTTGCTGCTTTTCCCGATCTTAGTAAATCTATCCCCTGGTGTTTCTCAATCTTTATTATACGAATACAGAAATAACTGCCACGGCACTTTATAAAAAAGGAGTACAGCATCAGTCATTGTTATGGCAAAAGCCGCATCTCCGACTTTTAGGAGTCTATAATATTGACATGTTGACTTATCTTATTCAGCACTCTCGCACAGAAAATTAGGAAGGTTCTGGATGGTAAACATCTCCAACCTGCAGCATGTCCTAAATTCTTCAAAGCAGGTTATTATATTTCATTATTTCCGTAGCCTCATTCTGGGTCGAATTACCGAGGCTGCTGTTGCCACCAGGGAGGACGGCTCAGTCGATCAGGCTTCATTAAAGCGGAAAAATATAATACGCGGCAACGCGCTCTTAAAAAGTACACAAAGAGCGACGCTTTCGAGCGGCGGATTGATCGGCGGATTTTGCGGAGCTTTTGCGGCAAGCTCCGGTCGTAATTAATTAAAACCCGTCACAATGGGATGGAAGTTCTATCAGTCATCGTGTGGAAGGATAAAAGCTCTTAGGGCCAGGGCGTAACATTTTTTTTTCCTGAATCCCCAAGATCAGGCGTGGGCAAACTACGGCCCGGGGCCCACATGCGGCCCGTTGAAGCGTTTTAATCCGGCCCGCCAAATTTGAAAAAAAATTAAATGAATAAACCTCGTTCATTTTTTATGTTCTAAATACCCTGGAGTGTCAAACACAGATATTTTGTTTGTTCATTTTCAGTTCAAATTAAATGTATTTTTATTCTCTGCTCCTAGGCTGGCCCCCTTTTGTCAAATTTTAGAACCCATTGTTTGCCCACCCCTGCTCAGGATGTTCGTTAGACGCCACGGTCCGGCAACATTCGATGTCTACCTGTGTTGCCCCACTTTCGTGTTCATGATCTGTTTCTAAAGATTTAGCACACGACCACATTGATGCTATTTGTTAGCCTGATTGACTTCTCTCATTTGTTAACGTTAGCATCTGTTAGCATTAGCACTGAAAGGCTAGCCGAATTAAAATCAGCCCGATTTTTTTTTATTGATTTTTTAGGAAGGCAGTGAGGCTAGCATGAGAACGTGCGGTGAGAATCACTAATCACTGCAAATTGACTTAAAAAAAATAAATAAATGGACCATATAAACAAGCAGTTCTAATATTTTTTATAATGTTTCAAATTGACTTAAAAAAAATAAATAAATGGATGATATAAACAACCAGTTCTAATCATTTTTATAATATTTCTTATCATGAACCAACGTGGCCGCTTTGGCTTGCAGGCACTCGTCTGGTTTTAATCCGCCATTTTAGCCTGGCTTTGTAAATCGTCGGCAGGTTAACGGCGGGTTAATTGGCTCCCAACTTCTGACACCTTTGATGCCCCCGCCCGAGCACTAAACAGATGCAAATCACGACCAAGGAAATGGATCTCGCCCATCATCTCCCACTTATCCAGGAGGGATATGAGGGGCCACTTAAAAGGATTTAAAGCAATGAAACATTCGGCTGCATCGCTCGCTATGCGCGTTACGCCCAAGTGCCTCTCTGAAGTTGATGAACGATATGAAAGGCGGTGATGATGACGATGATGGCGAGACATAAAAAAAAAAAAAAAAGGGGTTATTTCGGTGATGGTTTCGCTCTCTTGGCAGAGGAGACAGACAGATTTATTTAGTGTAAAACAAGCCGCTTTTTGCCACTTGACATAGTGAGTAAATGTTTTATGCATTTGGCGTTTTGAAATTGGATGGATGAATGTACTCGGACAGATCTCGTTATGTCTATTTAAAGGAGATATTGAAAAGTTAAAAATATACAAGTTAAAAGAAGTGTTAAAAGTTGAGGTTTTGAGGTCTTTTTTTATTTATTTCTGCCACTAGGTGGCGTGTAATGCTGGACGTTGAGGACATAGTGCATTTTTCTTTTCAAATTAAGAGTAAATGAAGGAACTCGTGAACGAACTCCCAATCTAGCGCAAATAAATGTTTACCGCATTTCATCTTAAGTGTTGGACATTTTTATATAATTGCTAGAATTTGCGGATTAGTCAGCAAACATGTCTTCATGCCTATGAAACACGAGCAGATATTATATGTATTTGTAATTATATCCAATCTCTCTTTCAAAGGAAATGCGTTGGCGTGTGACTTTTTTTTTTTTTGTGTTTGTTTTTGCATCTAATGTGTCTGAGTATTTCTGAACGAATACGTATTTCAACTCGGGAAGGCGCCTAATTGGACAAGCCTTTCATCTGCGAACGCACGCTACTTTTCAATATGGCTTTCCTCGGCGAGGCGATCAAAGGAGCCGCTGATTTAAAACGACACGGGAATATGCGCGCGTGTGCGGCTGCTATGATTACTCATCACAAAAACATCAGCGAGAACATTACTAGCAACCCCAAATGTGTGTTTTATCACGTTTTAACCACATTTATCTCGTTACGAAATTTTTTTTTTTTTTTGCCATCAAATTTGTCATGTTGAATTTCGAGAGACGCCCACTTCCCGTTGACCTCCTCCAAGCTTGATTTGGAAATTGCAGGAAATCATTAAAAATCATTCACTACCAGCCGTGTAAAAAAAGAATGAATCTTTGACGTCTTTAGCCGTCAATGGTAGTAAACAAGTTAATTGTTTGCAGTCATGAGAGGATTTTCGAGGGAAATATGAAATGGGAATGTGACAATTTTGTTTTAATAACATGATAATTACAAATGCGTGTGTTAACCTGAACAAACTTATTGACTCATTTACTACCAATGACGGTTAAAGACGTCTAAGATCCTTTTTTTTTTTTATTACTCGGCTGGTAGTGAATGAGTTAATGATTGAAAAAAATAAATAAATAAACATTGAAAAATGTTTTTTGTTTAGAATAACATTATTAATGAAAAAATAGATCATATTAATAAAGTAAAAATAAAGGGAAAATTTTTAATTAAATAATTTGGTCACACGGCCAAAATATGACACAAATATTCAAATAAAAATAAAGGAAAAAAATGGAATTAAATTATTTGAGGACACGGCAAAAGTATGACAAATTTTGGTTTTAAAGCTGGCTGCTCCCGACACTTTTCGCTTATTACGTACAACCCACCTCTATCGTGACATTATAGAAGAAAGGAAATATGATCAAATACGTAAATAGACGGTGATATGACCTCTCCCCATCCTACCTAAGACAGTGCTCGGAGCTAAACGCAGGTGACGAGGAGGCAGTGGAGGATGTATATGACTAAGCGATGTGCATTATGCTCCACAACACAAATATGCTGCGCGCCCACTGTGTCAGCGTCATCCTAATCGCCGGTGCTGTTTTTATTAATAGTACTGTGATGCACGAACTCGCGAAGAGCGATGCAGGATGTCAATTCCCACTTTGCGCTAAAGCTGCGCCAGTAGAAAATTCAAATAATTGGATTTAAGTATATTTTGTATTACCAAACAATTACAGTGCAAAACGTGCACGCATTCCACACTGTAGTATCTGTGAATTTGACACTGTGTGTTTTTGTTTTTGTTTTTTTTTGCCCGGTGAGTGACGTGTGAGTCGGTCGTGGGGAGAATGAGTCGGCCGAGTATTTCAGGATTTTCAAAAAGTTTTGAAAAGGCCGCATTGTGTGTGCATGTGTGGCAGATTTATGACGCGT
The DNA here is from genome assembly GCF_059441095.1 of Idiotropiscis lumnitzeri. Classification (NCBI taxonomy): domain Eukaryota; kingdom Metazoa; phylum Chordata; class Actinopteri; order Syngnathiformes; family Syngnathidae; genus Idiotropiscis; species Idiotropiscis lumnitzeri. Next base: position 4,939,170 of record NC_142411.1, on the reverse strand, counting down.
TTGACTGTACTTTTTGTGTTTGACGTGATCTACAGCAGAGGACGTGCTTTATTTAGCAACAAAGCTTTATGGTTCTGTCACTTGTTTTTCTTCCTCCTCCTCAAGCCGTTGCATCATTAACAATGGGTGTCTCTTTGGGTGTCGCGGCAATTCATCTTGACGTGATGTATGTCGCAATTTGCATTTTGATTTCACTGGGGGTGGGGGGGGGGGGATGCGTGTCTCAGATTTATGGTCGTTGAAGCCGCCGGAACTAACTGCGGTCTTGTTTCGAGGGATTGACCAATTAATTGAATTTAAGGAATTGAATTTACACTGCTATGTCGTAGAAAGTTGTTTGCAAATGAGGAATGAGTTAAAAAATTTTTTTTTTTTGTTCAAATTTTTCTACCAAACAGCGTTTTGCGCTGTAAGGAAGTGTCCTCATGCTGTACAACAAACAGACTGGCTGATAAAAGTGGAAGCAGGGTGGCGTTCTTATCATCCGCCCTAAATTGCAGGACCTCGGGGGGGGGGGGGGGGGGGGGGTCCGCGCAGGATGTGTTGTTACGACACGCCCTGATCCTGAATTTTTTTTTTTAGCTTCTTCCATTTGCTTCGCGCAGCAATTTTTTTTTTTTTACATTGATCTGCTGGAAGCAGATTATCTCTTGATTTGTATCTAAATTTAAGCTCTCCGTCTCCTTCGTGTGTCAGCTCCCCATTCCCAGCAAAGCTCTCTCTCTCTTTCGAAGATCTATGGATTTTATTTTTGTTTTTTGTGCCACTAGTGTTCTTCCATGACCTGTTAGTACCTCTTCTTCTCTATACTGAAGGCTGTTTGAATTAAAAGCTGGGCATAATGAATATTTATGAAGCAAAAAATATATATATAAAATATATCTGAAGGAATATGAGCTGGATGTGTGTGTGTGTGTGTGTGTGTGTGTGGGGGCGGTGGCATAAAGCGCTGTTTATGGATGTGCGAATTGGAAAATACGTGATTTAAAGGCGGGTTTGTTATCAGAGAGCCCGATGGAATGTTTTGCTTTGGTGGAGGAGGCGAGCGTTTTGGAATGGGGACCTTTCTCACGCTACCTGCCGCTAAAGCTGCCGTTGCCGTCTTATCTGGCCTCCCATCGTTGTGCCGCGCCCCAAACAAACCCACGCAAATGACATAAATATTGGAAAAATGGCCGTCATAGTGCGAAGCTGTGTGTTTGCGTTTTTCTTTGGATTTTCTTTTTTTTTTTTTTTTTTCGTTTGGTTTTCAGGATTATTCTGGAGATATTTAAATTGCAATTTTTCTCCGATTTCGTTTTACCGTGCCCTTCGTTAACTTGCGTCAGAGATAACCTAAGGGAGGGATAAAACAAGATTTGTTATAAACGCAAGGATCACGTGAGGTCGGCTTTTTTTTTTTTTTTTTGACGTGTATGCTATCACATGAGGTCGCCCGTTTAGTGGAGGCGAGCCCCGGGTGTGTTTTGTGTGTCAGTGCCACGTTTGTGATCTTGTTACATGCTTGTTTAACTCCGCGTGGGCGGCATCGCTTCGGCTCCCTCTCCATGTCACTTCACAAGGCAAACTGCTCTCTTGTCACTCTTATTCCTGCACTCCAACCCCCCACCCCCCCACCCCCCCATCCAGTAGCATCACTATCATGTTGGAATATACGCTGGTCAACAAATTAGTTTTTTTTGTGCTGATTCCAAATCTGACCTTTTTTTCCCCCACATTAATTCTATTTATTTATTTATATTTTTATATATATTTTTATTTATATTTTTATTTATATATGTATATTTATTTAGTATTTTTATGTTTTAAGAGTAGGCGAAACACATGGTAAAATCCAACTTAAACAAAAAATGAAAATTTAAAAAATCTGATGTGCTATAAAAACAAGGAAAACCTTTTTTTTAATGGCATCCAAAATAGGTTTTGAGACACACAAAGCTGTTGAGCTATTAATTTGTGCCAATCACACTTATTTTTTTTACTTCCCGAATTTGGCTGTATCAAGCGTTTATCTGATCAACCAATCAGTGGACAGAAAATTCTGACATCATCGATGGCCATCTGGCTTTGAAATCTGATTGGTTCAAAAAGGTCCCATTGCTCATATAGTTTAAATTCCATGAGCGAGCACGACTGATGAATGACTCGTTGTCCTGAAGAGAGAGTGAAATAAATGATTTAAAAAAAAAAAAAGAAAAAAAAACATGTCACCAAATCATTAAATACATTTTAAATTCCTCAAGCAGTTGTCTGCATGAATCAAAAATTCTGTTTTAAGGGCCCACAGCATGTAGATCTTTTTAATGAGCTAAGCGCACTTCAAAGTCTTCCTTATGAATATTCAACCTTGTATTTGTCTTTCTCGCCGTTCTCTCGGCCTGACAGCCATCTGTCTGCTTGTCTTTGATGTGCGCCACGTCTCCCACTTCTTCCGCTCCCGATGGCGACATACATTGTCGCATCCGCCAGCCCCCAAAAGACGACGAACCCCTTGGGCCGGCGTGCCAGATCTGACGTGAGCTCGCGACCCTCGTGAGGATAAGGCACGTCAAATTTCCAAAAGCGGAACGTGATAATCGATGATCAGCCGATCCTGTTTAGTCTACAAGAAATAAAAACTTCATTTTTTTTAAATTTTTTGCTCCCCTTGGACATTCGGCCTAGTGGCCCACTCGCTTCATCCCTCAGCCGTCAAACTTTGTGTCTCGGCCTCGAAAGCACGGGCGGGCGGCAGGGGTCGGCCTCAGGAAGTGTCGGTGGCGTGTCCAAGTTAGTTTAGGGGACAGCCAGGGTGGGAGAGAGAGAGAGAGAGAGAGTGAGGAAGAGGAAATTACAATAATAAACAGCTGTGAAAACCGGAGAGGGGGCTCGCAGTGGGCCGAAGAGCCGATGAAGCAGCCAGCGGCACGGCGAGGCGAGACCCCCTCACCCAAGAACCCCTCGAGGAGCAAACATCCAAATGGGAAGCTTTTGTTGAAAATCGCGACTTCTCCGAGGAGATCAAAAGATGGAGACGCCGGGCCGCCGGATGAACACGTGGTCTTGGAGTACAAGACCGGAAGAAAGCTTTCTTTGACGAAGAAGTCGCGGCGGGCGCGGAGGTGACTCTTGGCACCGGATTACTTCCTTGTGTCTTTGGAGTTGGAGTTGTAATCCAGTTCAAGGCCGGATGTCCCTGGAAGGCTTCTTGCCCCCCTCCCTCGCCCCCAAAAAAATAAACAAGTGGAGGCAAGGAGGCGACGCGTCTACACCCCTCAAGTCACCCGCCGTCTTATCTCCAATTTGCAGACTCGCAATCCTAGATTTGTTGGATTCACAGAGGCCCGTTTGCGGCTCCCAAAGAACTCGGACGGCACCGGTCGACCCTTTTAGTCCCGATTCCGGATCCCCCGGCGGAAGCATGCTGGAAACACATTGGGAGATCCATGAGGGATGTGAACTTTGCTGACCTTTGACCCGACCCGGAGGAAAGGAGAGGATGTAGAAGGGCTTGGCGGGAGTGGGAGGAGCCAAAGCACAGTCGGCAATATGATTGGTTTGAGCTTCAGCTTGCACGAGCTGCTCAGGAAGTTTGAACAGGTATTTATGTACCCGACTTCCTCGGCCATCACAAGTCCAAACTCGTTTTTTTAGGTTTTTTTTTACTTTGCTTCCTCGCCGTGAGTGCACTTTCAATCGTAATTGCCGCAGCCGCCGCCAAAAAAAAAACTTTCATGGAATGAAAAGCACACCTTGAGCTGCATAAGTGGCGCATAATTAAAGCCTCTTTTCAAGTTGGAAAAATGACCGACCGACGCAGCAAGCGCGAATGCCACCAACCTATCGTGCCTCCAAGAGAACTTTGAACTTTTGATCGAGAGTATTTGCATGCTGTGAATGCGGAAGCAGTTGCACTTGGCGGAGAAAAAAAAAAAAAAAAATCTTCCTCGCTTCTGTGATGCACAATCCATTAACCTTTTGGCTTTTTACCCACGTACACGTTTCGTTTTACTCATGTCTTTTTTTTTTCTATCATTCCAAGCATGCATTTTACATCACTGATATTTTTCCATAATTAATATCGGTGCTGTGGGCCAAATATAATTAATTAGCATCCATCACCCACGAATACAAGCAGAAAGACGGCCTTTTGTTGCAATATGAGTTATGGGCTTTACACCACGCTTTTTTTTTTTTTTTTTTTGGTGAGGGGGGGGGGTATGCACACTGACTTGTCCTTCAGTTGCTCAAATGAATTCTAAAAGGAGCTTTTGTTAATGAATGCATGCTCAACCAATGCCTACACAGTGTCTGTTTTCTCTCCCGGAGCGAGTGGGTCCTTTATAGTAAGTGTATGTTTGTAGTAGAAGTTTAAAAAAAAAAAAAAAAGGGAAGGGAAGGGAAGCACTCGAGTAATGACTTGAGTTACGTCCAGCTGGCTCAGCAGCAGCCGCACATGAATCTGTTCTTTGCACGATGACGTGTTGTCATTGGGTGGACGTGCCAAATATTTAGCGCGTGTCATCAACGCCGCGTTAAACACCAAACTTTGGTGTTTTGATGTAGGCAATCAGAGGGATGACAGGAAGAAAAAAAAATATGCGGCAGAGTTAGCTCACATCTGGCAACGAGCTCACCGTCTGTTTGGGTAAAAATGGAAGACGAGCTAACCAAATAGCATCTGTGTCACGGTGTTCTCGCCCGAGAACGGCTATTTTGTCTGTTGCATCTCTGCGCTCGCTGCTGCCGGCGGTAATATGCGCACGAGCCATCCATATGCTGCTGGGGGTTTCTTTATTTAGTGTTCAAATGGCTCGAACGGAAGGGAGAGTCCCACCAGAGAGCGGGCAGCGGGAAAAGTGGAGCGATTTTACATATCCCAAAATAAAACGTTTGACAGGAGCCTGGGTTGCCCCGGTGGTGCGCTTATGTAAGACAGTAAAGCCTCGCTACTATGGAAGTCATTGTTTGCACCCCCACTATCTTGCAGATTATTATTATGATAAAAGTTTTATTAATTAATTTATTTATTTTTAAACAGTAAATAGTCTAGCCCCAATTTATCGATACACGTCTTCGGTGTAGTACCATGTTGTGCCACAACATGCCGGGCAGCACTGAGCTCGCCCATAAGAGATGTTGCATAATTAACCCCAAGAAGAAGAAGAGAGCCCCGAATGCAATATTATATTTTGCGGTTTTAATATTTGTTGTTCTCAAAGAATAGAGCTAATATGCGCTTATGAGTATGTTTGACGGTTAAGAATAACTGTTAACGTCAAGTTGTCCTCGACACACACGCACACACAGCGCGGTAGGATATTTGCTGCAGCGGTGATAAGAGCAAAAGCAGTATGGAGGCAGACGTTGCTCAGGGAGTCGCTCCCGGGTTGACGTTTCGTGTCAAAGGAGGGGAGTTAAGGTCTTCACAGTCAAAGAGGGTCTCCGGGGCATTCTATAAAAATAAAAAAATGCACCCCATCCTGTGCAACACCCTTGGCATGAATCCACCATCAGGTTTGTGGTCGTTCCAATTTTATTCCATTCAAGTGACTTACCTTGTCTGTGTGTGTCCATGCAGGACATCCAGGCTGAGATCGACGCCCACAACGACATCTACAAGAGCGTGGACGGCAACAAGTCCAAAATGGTCAAGGCTCTGGGAAGCTCCGAGGAGGCCGTGTTCCTTCAACACAGGCTGGATGACATGAACCAACGCTGGAGCGACCTTAAGGCCAAATCGGCCAACATTCGGTCAGTCAAAGATAACGTGCGCTCTTTCAAAAATATTCAATTATATATTTAATTCTAAAAAAAAATGATTTGAGCGTATTCCAGGTCTCCAACGTTATTTAAGAAATGTGAACCCGAAGATTAAGGCCACTATACTCCATTAGCTTCCCACTTAGCATGTTATTCATAATATATGACCCCAAAGACATCTCACCATTCACTCCGCTCAGACCATAAAAGACGACACAGATGGCCTTTTTCTTTATCGAGCGTGACTCGCATGCCCGTGAAATATTTATGCGGTCTGGAGGCGTTGTCCATCCGATACTGCACACCCTGTCTTTCAGCGTGTCTGTCGCGCTGCTCCGGGGGTGAAATATATTCCACTCCGGAGGCACCCGAGAGGCGCATAAACTTCCCATGACACTGATAGACCCCCGGTCAGGCGCGACCTCGGCGAAGGGAAACATATTTCTTGGTGAGGGGCTGCGAAGAAAGTGGAGGTGGAATTAAAGGTGACAAGAGGAGGATGGAGATGGAGCGAAACACTCGCACGAGGTTCACCGAAAATGCAATCACAAGTTTGACACGACAAAGAAATCAAAGGATGCTGTATAACCTGATTGCCGCAGTCTTTCTAAACGGACGCTTCACCTTGCCAGAGCCCACCTGGAAGCCAGTGCCGAGCGCTGGTCCCGTCTGCTGGGCCTCCTGGAGGAGCTGTGGCGTTGGATCTGCATGCAGGACGAGGAGCTAACCAAGCAGATGCCTGTCGGTGGAGACGTGCCCACCCTGCTGCAGCAGCAGAACCACTGCACGGTATGGTCCCGTCACAAAATCGGCTTTTTACGTCAACTTCGAGATCTGGCCTGGTGAGTGACGTGGGAGTCAGCAAATGAGAGTTTAGACTCGGCTGGCTGCTCATACGTCAAAGCAGCTCGTGATTGATGAAAATATTTGTCACTGAGATTATTGAAATGGAGATACGTAAAAGCAATGACGTCAAGGATGTGGACACACACAAACACATGCGTGGCACTCATACGCGCACACACTACTATATACAACTACTACTACTACTAAATTGCGTGCAAGTAGTTTGTAAAGGTTAGCAAATAAAAATTAAAAATATTATTTTTTTACACTGGTGATCCATTGTCAATACATTTTTTTGCCATCAAAAATATATTTTTATTTTTGCCGTTGATATTTTATCGAAGAAAATGACTTTTCCGATGTTTGAGGTGTTACTAAAGTAAGCAAGAAAATTGCATCAAAGTCTCCTTTGTGCATGAAATATGTCGTAACTGAAGGCTTGTTTACTATTTGTTTTTTAACTGCTGAATTATTATTTTTTTTTAAAATAATTTCGAAACAGATTTTTTAAAGTTTCATTTAATTTGGTAGTTTCTGGGTTTACATTTTGGGACTTTTTTTTAAATAACTGCCTTTAAAATAGTTAATTATTTTAAGTGTGAAATAATCCCCAAATTTGTGCATTCTATCTTTTCGACATGCCCGCCCGGCTCGCACTTATTTGACCCGGAAGATAAAAATAGATAACTATGATTTAAAAAAAAAAATAAAAAAAAAAATAAAAAAGAACTACAGGGAGGCCACAAAAGAGAACTCAATATGACGAAGGACAACTTTGCAGAATTTTAAAAACCCATTTAAAAAAAAAATAAAAAAAATATTCCAGCGGAGGCTCACTGTATGAATCGTCCATTCTGTCTTTTCCATCAATAAAAAGCCGGCATCTTAGCAGTTTGCCGAAACCTTAGGAACATCGCCGTGCTTGTTAATCACTTTCCGGGAATCGCCAGCGTTATTATTCATCATCAGGCCACTCGGCAGGCACGTCCCGTTAAGATAAATTGCCGTTTACGGCAAAATCCCCCTATGAAAATAAACACGTTTTTGTGCGTCTTTGGTTATTAACCGGCAGTTTTACTGCAGGCAATCAGCAGCCGGCTGTGTAAAACTTGTTTCAATGCCATTAAATAATCTGCGCCAGTTCATCCTCCGGATTATTGTTCGCTTCAACCGTTCGTCCCACACGGTAGCATTCCTTGTGTCTTAAATAATCAACGTTGACCCGTGTGCAAGTTTGTCTTTATTGTTGTCTGTCAGCCGTTGCAATTATTTATTACAAGCGTTGGATATTGTTGACGTGTAATTGCATTCAGATGGATGAGGCAGCCTGCGGGGAATGTTTACTGGGCCGGCCGCTACTCTCGCTAACTCTTGACACCGTTCGACGCTCGCAAACGTCAACGTAGGCACGCCGATTGTTTGCTGGTTCAATTTATGGCCAGGTGATGCTTTATGTTCTCTGACTTCTAACCACAGTAAATATTTAAAAATAAGTGATGAAATGATGGCAAATTTTAATTTTTTTTTTCACAAACTAAAATCTAAAAAAAAATGTTATTTTTTTAAATCTCATATTTTATGTTTTATTTTATTTTTTTACATTTTAAAGATCATATAGTTAACTGACATGTAGAATTCACTATGCCTAAAATATTGAGATTATAAAATAAAAATGCCTTGGTACAAAATCCAACAAGCGTTTGGAAAGTCATTCGGGGTGCGCTGGCTTTTGTTGCTAGGTGTGTTTTATGTTTCATTTTGGAGGGGGCGGGGCCAGTACATTTACACTGTTACAATTCCACTCGCTACTTTACATTGGAGCAAAGTTTCATACCTTTAGTGTTGCCCCATGAAAAAAAAAATATTAAGAAAACATTTACAAAGATGTGTGGCGTGCGCTTTATTTTGTGAGATTCTCTATTAAGTCGTACAAAGGTTGTCAGACCAGCTTCCAGTCGAGAACAATAAAAGTCTTGGCTCGTTTAACCTTAACATCATCAAAGAATCATCAGTCACATTCAAGCGCACATTATGTGAAACAATAGATGACCCCGCTGATGCTACTGCAGAAATATTGCTGGTCTGTGCCAAAAAAAGAAAAAATTGCAGTTAATATTACCTCTCTTTTGGCCCACATAATATTACAGTTCATATATTACCATCTTTAATAATGGCAGAGCTTGAAGGTTTCGATAATGAGGTAGAATTAAGATGACAGGGGGATCATTTAACGTTAGCCACGAACGCTCACCACTGAGCGGCCCACTTGTTATTCAAGGTAAAGATGAATTTGAATACTGAAATAGAATTTCAAGACGTCCCGCTTTTTATGGGACGACGACATGATATAATTGAGATGTGCGTTAAAGGTTTTGAATGGGATTATTAATTACATTAAATTTTATTTTATTTTAAATTTAATTTAATTTAATTTTATTTTATTTTTTCAAACACAGCTGTCGGTGTGATGTGGCGCAGTTGCACGCCGCTGACAACCGACAATAATAATCACAACGGTGCCATTCAGATCTGAACATGATTGTTTTGTAAGGCTGCCTCTTCATGCAGCGCTTCAATCGAAGAAAACACAATCTTCCCGCTCTCATTTTATGTCCTCTTTCCACGCTCTTCGCTATCAATATTGCCTCTATTTTATATAGCTGTATTCCTAATCGAGTGAAAGCGGTGTGAAGGGCCTGTTGGAAGCACGGTTTCTTATTCTTCTCACAGATGAATCGCAGAGCCCATTAAAAAAAAAAGCATAAGCGGAAGAAGAATGTAAACAGTGTGTTGATATATTTTATGCTTCAATGCATATGACATTATGCACCTTCTGGTGTGCGTGCATTGGCCACCAGGGGGCAGGAAAATACAGTCATCATGAAAAAGAAAGAAGGGTTTTACAAGTGACTCAGAAAGCTGCTATATGAGCATTCAGCTTTTGCTGATGATAAAGAATATATACGCCTCTGATGGGAGTATTGTTCTATCATATTTCTATGTGTTGTTTGTATTCAAATGTAGAACGCATGTTAGGGGTGTCAATTGCTGTCAACGTATTTATTTTATTTTATTTTATTTATTTTTTTATTTTATTTTATTTTATTTTATTTCATTGTATTTAATTTTATTTTATTTTATAATAGGAAATGTCTTGGCCAACTCTGGTTGGCTCATAAAGTGGGAAAGTTAAATTAAAAATTTATTTATTTTTTTTTTCTGGGCATCCTGTGCGATAGAAGTGCTCAGCCACTTAACCCAACGGATGAGGCGATTATTAAAAGAAGAAGTCAGAATCCGAGCGAGCACTGGTCCGAGAATGACACCGAGCTGGCACCAAAGCCGACGAAAAAAAAGTTGGGCTCATTAATAAATGTGAAATTTGAACAGGAGGGGAAAACTTTTCAAATGTTTCTCCTGTTCAAATCGTCCATAACGGCTATTATTCATCATCACGCTTTCAATTAGCCGCTAAAAGGCTGTCGTCATTATTGGGCTCATTAAAATCAGCACTTTGTGCTGTCCACTTTTTTTTTTTTTCATGCCTCTTATCTCTCGCTAACAGTTGGCTTTTCACTGGTCATTTGAAAACCTCTTGACCGCCGCTTTCATGCCCAAGCGTCACGAAAAGTCATAATTATGTTTGTTGAAAGATGCTCTGTGAGTGCGCCTTTGGAAAAGTTTGATAATTAGCCACTACAATTCATTGTAATCATGATGCCAGACTGATTAATTACTGCCATTTGCATCCTTAATAGATGGGAAAGTAGCACATAAATACACACAAAAGCAACCAGAAGCATGAAACTAAATTCAGCAGAAGGATTAACATTGTGTTATTTTATTAGTTTTGGAAAAATAAAATCAAAATACTTAATATATTATTATAAAAATAATACTAAATATTTGTAAAAAATTACACCAAGACAAACTAAAAAAAAACAATAAGGTTGTAGTATTACGTGAAAAAAAATTGCAACTTATGGGAAAAATTCCAAGAAAATAATGTCATAATATTATGAGAAAAAATTTAAAAAAGAAAAAAATATATATTTAACAAAAATGAAAGTCAAAATATGACATTAAAACATGTTGCACTATTGTGAGGAATTTGTGCGTAGATGTAGAAAAAAATTAATTGAAATGTAAAAAAAAAAATTTAATAAAAATTCTTAAACATGACATTTAAATGTGCTAAAAAAAAAGTTCAACACAACTGAACTGGACTTAGTCAGTAATCCTTTCACTGACCACTTGGGGGAGCCGACGTCCCATTAGTATTATTTATACCGCACTTCTGTAACGTACAATTGACTTTATACTTTTCATGAAAATTTGGTTCAAATTTCACACCTTAAAACCCAAATTCTCCAGAATAATGAATTATTTGCGCAGTTGCCCTTCAATGCAGGTCAGCTATTTTTTTTCCGCCGCAATTTTGATGCTCTCTGTTCGTTTCCGGAAGCAAAATGAGTCCTTCAGCTGTGCTTATTGTGTTGTCGCTGGGACGAGATAGAAGTGGCCGTCAGCGTTTGGTGATAAGACTTCGCAGCGCACCTTTGGCCGCACAAGCAAACATCAGCCAGCCTCAATCATTCAGCGGCCACAATGCACAATGTTGACCAAGGTCATGGTCGCTGAAAGTCAGACAGGTTTTTTTTTCTTTGTGGGACTTAAAGCACACGTGCTGAGTCCAATTGTGATAAGTGCTCAAAAGAAGAGCAGCCTTTTATCTTAAATATAGCCTGCCGTATTTTATCTTTTGCTGGCCAGATGGGATTGGTCAGCCAAATGAAAAGCACATTACCTTCGAATGTAGTTGATTTATTTTTTTGGGGAGATTAAATTATGACCAATTTTGAATGCACACACACAAAAAAAATCTAGTCTTGTGAAGTCTAGCACTGGCTCTTGTGACGATCAGCATTTTGATAAGTGTTAGATTTTGTTTTTCATTAAAAAAATTTATTTCATTTTTTTTTAGAATTAATTTTGTTTTCATGAATTTTTATACCAAGTTTGTTAATTTGTATTAGCCTTTATTTTTCAAAAAGGCTTTTAGTTGAGGTTTTCTTAGTTTTAGTATTAGTTTTAGTTTTTTTTAATATGGCTTTGGCGGGTATAAGATGAGTGCAAAAATTTTCTTGCCCTTTATTTTATTTTTTTATGGTGTCTTTGGCAAGTATAAGATGAGTGCAGAATTTTAGTTTTTCTGAGTTTTAGTATTAGTTTTATTTTTTTGCATGGCGTCTTTGACGAGTACCAGATGAATGCACAATTTTTCTTAGCTTTTATTTTTCCCCAATAGGGCTTCTAGTTTAGTTTTTCCTAATTTTTTTTTATATAAATATGCCGTCTTTGGTGAGTACAAGATGAGTGCAGAATATTTCCTCACCTTTACTTTTCAAAAAAGGCTTTTAGTTTATTTTTTGTTTTAGTTATAGTTTTTTGTTTTTTTTTAAATCTGGCGTCTTTAGTGTGTACACGATGAATGCAGCCAAGAGAATCACTTCAAAATGAAGCGAATAATTCAATGAATCTTTGAGTGAGCCATGCTTAGCACCTTGAACAGCCGCCCCCTCCACCCCTAATTTCTTTTTCCTCTCCTCACAAAAACCTCTTTGGCCTCCTCAACGCTCCTCCTGCCTGTCGAGGAACTTGCCCTCTATTCCTCTCTCTTGCTATCTGCCCACGACGCTCCCTGCACGGAAGGATCAAGGCGCGTGAGCAAAAATCATTTATTAGCACCACCCCGCCCCCCCCCCGTGTCTGGTTTGAGCGCGAGGCCCGCATTTGTTCACTTGTTGGCAGTCTCCGTGAACTTGAGCTGCCTTGCGCCGGAAACGGGGAACAAAAGAGGACACGCTTCAACACCGGTGGAGGGGATTTAAATTCCCACACTCCCGCTGAGCTATTCTTCGCTTTTGTCTTCGCGTCCCTTCTCGACAGAAGATATTTTTTACATGAACACGTGTTCACGCAAGAGCCGCCGTGATGTGTACCTTGTTTCACCTCTGAAATAAGACGCTAGTTGTCTTACAAGCGAGATAGCACAAAAATTCCAGATGTTTACAACTTGGCCATTTTAAACTTTTTGCATGTTGATTTTTTTTTTTTTGGGGGGGGGGTGACAGAGTTAAAGTAAAATTTATTTTAAAAAATTGTGTGTTGAATATGTTTAGTGAATTTTAATATTGTCTTAAACTAATTTAAATTTTACAGTTAAAAATAACCCACCATGTTTTTGTTTTTTTTTCTGTATTAAATAATTTTTAAAACTCCGAAAGTGACGTTACCAAGTGAACTCGTCCCATTTAATCAAGCTGCCTGGCAGCGTCTCACACTTTACACGGCCTCCTCGTAAAGCAATCACACACTCCGATTGGCAATGAAGTCTCCCGGGGTCGTCCGTGTATTAAAATGAGAATAATTATACTGTTATATAGCCACTCCCGCCGCCCCCCCCCCCCCTCCTCGCCGTTCGCAAGACTCACAAGTCGGCAAAGGTTAAGCGAGTGTCCCTCATTGGCTCCAATAATTGTTATCGTGAAGGCCACATGCTCGTGTGCCCACAGCGGAGGCGGCCGAACCGTTTGTGATTAATGTCGGGCTGGGCGATGCGGCCCTAAAGTAAATATTGTTGCCGTCGGGAGGAAATCTGGCCAAATATGGTCAATTTCCTGTTTTTTTTCCCTATTGGTCTTTCTGACGTCATCTGTTAGTGTCCCGCCAAGTTAAAAGGTTGAAATTAACATGTAAAAATTAATTAGATACATTTGAGTGAGTTTTTGTTTGGGTTGTTTATTCAGAATAAATCGTCAGCCATGAAGGTGTTTGCGTAATTTTATTTTGTGCATCAGTTATGACTCGCTTTGAAAAATTTGTTGTCATGATTGCAGACTTTGATGTGGATGTGATAACATAATATTTATTATTATTATTTTTTTTTACGTAATGTCATATTTTTAGTATTTAATAAAAGCATTGCTTCAGATCAGATTTAGACAGAATTTTATTTTTTTTTAATTTGTTTGACTAAAAAAATGTCCATATTTTGTGGGGGGGAAAAAAATAATAAATATAGCTTAATTCACCAATTTATTGGAAAAAATTAATTGCAACCAAAAATACAGCACTCGGGTAAGTTTAATTTGTGATCTGTTGGCCGAATTTCGAACAAACACTCCTGCAGGGCTTCTACTGCTCGTCCAGCCAGCGATTCACTTTCTTGTCCGGATCACTTGGCTAATTTAACACCACTACCCCTTCTGTGGAAATATCCTCTTGGACCCGCCGTCGCTTTTAACAAGCAAAGCCTGGGCAGAGGCAAATGCTATTGCAACGCGGCAGGAGCTTAATTAGCCGTCCAAAGCGTTTGTCGGGCATCACCATTAAGCGCAAGGAAAGTAAACATCTGCCGCGCTTCGCCGAGCCGCCGTGAGTTCATTTCCGAGCACCTCTTTCTTGATGTGATGAAATCTGGACGCGGTTCACGCCGAGTTCATGTGCGCCGGCCGGATTGGCAGACAGGAGTCACAGATGCGGGTGGAATCTTTTTAGAATGGATTATTCGAGTGATTATTCCGTTAGTCGAGTACTCGAAGAAAATTGTCCACTTGTGGTCGCCATCGATACTTTTTACATCGCAGTTATCTGTGACTTTGCATGTGTATGGCTTTAAAAAGTAGCCTGGTGAGTGATGTGGGTGTCAGCGGATGAGAGTGCGTGCTGGGGACTTTGTGCTTTTTCTTGCTCAGTGCTGCTTTGTAGTGGCACAACGCGGTACTACACTAAAGAGGCGTAACTCGAAATTCGCTCCATTAAAAAAAATTGAAAAAAGACCACGATGAAAAGGGGGAACACTACCTTTTATAGCGCCTCATTAAACTCCTCCACTCACTCTTTTCATTAGTCCCATAAAAACAACGGTGATTCGTTGTTTTTTGAGAGAAATCCTTTAACGCCTTTCAATGCGTTTGTCTTTTTTTTTTTTTAGATGCTGCAGTCGCAACTGAAAGAACGCGAGCAGCTGGTGATCAGCACCTTGGAGCAAGCGCGCATGTTTCTGGCTGAGCAGCCCATCGAAGGTCCGGGAGAACCGCGCAAGAACCTGCAGCCCAAGACAGGTTGGTGCCGAGGGCAGGCGTGTAAAAAAAATGAATAATTAAAAATAATCAATGTGTATATATATATAATTAATATAAAAAAATATATAATTTAATTCCTTTTTTTTTATGATTTTTTTCGACATACTGAAATTCGATATTGAAAGGAAAATAATTCTTTTGAAACCCGATGCACTGATGGTAATATGTCATCATTACCGGCAATCCTGAGCCCATCCGGGAATTAAAAATACATCAACTCTTTACGCTAGCCCTCTTAAAATATCCGGATTTTGTTGATTCAGCACATTTGCCTTCAAACGATCCTTTTTTTTTTTTTTTTTAATAATTAAAGTGAGCCAAGTGGGTGCGATGGGGGTGTGGCACAACTTCAGAGCATCACTGTGATCTATGACACCGCTATCAAAGTATCGTCTGCTTTTTATTAAAAATAGATTTAAAAAAAAAAAAAAGGTTTAGATCCGAACCTCCACTTTGTGTTTAATCAAAAGTGGCCGAGTGACACGGCGGTATCTTCAGAAGCAAATTGTGTACGTTCCCGCTTCTCTTATTGGGCTTTGCGTGGCTCATTGATTAACTTTTGATTGTCTTCTGCATGACTAAAGACGTTGGTACAAAAGATGCTAATTCAATCAGCACCCCGGAGAGCAAATTCAAGCTCGATCGTTTGTGATTTGGTATGTGAATTCTTTTAAATGACTTTGAATCGGTGAGGAAAATAAAATAGCATCACTTCATGGAACAACCTTGGTACACGTTTATTTTTCATGGAGAGGAATTCTAAAGTTTGTCGCTCACAAGATGTGACGATGGATTTTTGTTGTTGATCTCCAGACGGAATTATGAATTGTTCCACATGTGGTTGAATGGAGCGAGCGTGAGTGCGAGTTTATTTTTGGATGAATGGAAGGGAGGCTGGATGGATGGATGGATGGATGGATGCATCAATCAGTGAGCGGGTGCGCAATTTGATTTGGGGGGTTTGTGGATGAATGGAAGGACAGATCGGTAGGTCTTCGACAGATGGCTGCGTCAAGGTGAGCAGAGTTAACGAAAAGGAACGAAATAGCTCAAATTAAAGTTGACCAAACATTGTCAGTCATAGAAAATGAAAATGCTTGTCTAAAAATGGAAACTAAATGAAATCTTATTTTTAAAAAACTAACGAAAACAATAGTAGCAAAAATGTATTTATTTTTTTTTTTTTTGTGGTCAATTATTTGAAATTTATTTTAGTATTGCTGCACATCCGTCGGTACAAAACTGCTAATTAGTTTATTTTTGCAACAGTTAGCAACCTTTTTGTTATATTTACAAAAACAAAACAAAAACTCCATCCGTTGAAAAACTCAAACTAATACTAAAACAAATACTAATACATATACTAAAACTAATAATAATAATAATAATAATACTGAAAATGAGAACTGATTGAATTTAAGACAAGAGTCAAAATTAAAAAAAACTATAAAACATAATTATAAAATATAAAAAACCCAAACTAAGTCAGAAAATAAAAACATTTAAAATTAACCCAGAGGAAAAAAAACAAATTCGACCGAAATTCGAGCTCCCCAAAATCCATATTGACCAGAACTTGATGTCCTTTCCAGGCTATTGGCACTAAAACTTGCTCAAACTTGCACTCCACCCCCCCCGCCCCTGATTCCCCCTTCCAGATCTCAGCCCGGAGCAAAAGGCCCGCGGCCTGGCTCGGGCCATCCGCAAGCAGACGGGCGAGGTGAGGGAGCGCTGGGAGCGTCTGAGGGGCCACGCGGGCGGCTGGCAGAATCAGGTGGAGCAAGCCCTTGAGCGATTGCAGGAGCTCCAGAGCTCCATGGACCAGCTGGATCTGCGGCTGACTCGCGCCGAGGACGCCAAGTCCGGCTGGCAGCCCGTGGGCGACCTGCTGATCGACTCTTTGCAGGACCACATCGACAAGACCGTGGTAAGCGGGCATTCTGTTATCGAGATTTAAAAGATTTTTGAAACTCATACATGTCAATTAAAGCAATACAAAATCTAATTAGATTGGTTTTTATTTTTTTATTTTTTTAGATGTTCCGAGATGAGATCAGCCCTCTTCGTCAGGATGTCCAGTTTGTAAATGAGCTTTCCGCGGCGATGACTCCACTGGACATCCAACTGTCGTCCACCGCCTCCCGACAGCTGGACCAGCTCAACATGAGGTGGAAGCTACTCCAGGTACTGCCTCAGTGGACGTACCATATGCACCCCCCCCCCCCCCCCCCCATCATGCTTTCTTCCTTCCGACAGTATTTTATCTCAACTTGTCTTGTCTTTTTTTTTTTTTCCTGTTCTCATCGCCCCATTTCACCTTTGTTGTTGTTTGCCGACTGAATCAGACGATAGTTTAAAATTTTCTTTTTTTTTTTTTTGCAGGTGGCAGTGGAAGACAGACTGAAGCTCCTCCAGGAAGCCCACCGAGACTTTGGCCCCTCCTCTCAACATTTCCTATCCAGTGAGTAGCAAACGTTGGCTTTGTGTTTAAACTGAGTCACCTGTCATGTTTTGTATCTTTGTATTCCTGCTAATTTTCCTCTTGGGCCTTTCGGGAGCATGCAAGGATGACATTTAAACGTGATTAGTGTCGTCTATAAGTGTGCAATTAATCGAAATTAAATTCTGATTACGATTATTACACTCAATGATTACCAAGTAAAATAAAATTGAAAGAAAAAAATTTTTAAATTGTACTCATTTGACAATGTATAAGGCTATAATGAGTATACCAGTATTTAAGATTTTAAATTATTTTAATGTTAAAAAATTTCTACGGCAAAATTTTTTTTATTTAAAATAAAATAAATTAGAATTTTTTTTAATATTGTTTGCATTTCAATTTTTTAAAAATTTTGTACATATCGTTTGAATACTCGTGATTTTAATTATTATTAAAATAATCAATTTGAGACATTTACAAATGTGCTTTTACGTCATAAAAAAAGTATGCATCTCCACTTTTTAAAACAATTAAAAAAAAACAAAAAAAAAAAACTACTTTTTTTCACTTTTTCTTTTTTTTTTTTTAAATACAATATAGGCCCGCATTTGTGTGATTATTTCAAGGACAGTCCCACAAGAGAACTATCAGAATAAATACAGCAAGGAAAATGCATTTGCGACACGATCGCTTTTATCATCTCACATTGGCACTCATTACACTGGTAGCATAATTTCCCCTCGGGGATCAATAAACCCATCCTCTTATCTCCCCATCTCTCTTTTTTTTTTCTTTATTTTGTGTCTTTTCATCCTTTCCGTGCGCTCGCCAACGCCTTTTGACAGAAGGCGGGATCGTGGGAATCAACCAAGCGCACGTTTGACTCCTAATAGTCTTAATGCAGCTTCGGATATTTCAGACGTTTCTGGGAGCATTAGTCGTCTCGGTTATCCGGGTCCGTCGCCCATATTTCACGCACTCCTTTATTTTCCCATTTTCACCGTCTGCCTGCAAGACGTCCTCCCCGCTTCCTCTCGATTTCATGCATGGCAGCGTTGTTCCTCACGCAAGTTATTTCAGGTCAAACTTGTACTTCTTAGCCTGCTGGGTAATGGCGGCGGTTCAAACTCATTCAGTGCCATTGACGGATATAGAAGGCGAAAACTCCATTTATTTTATTTGGAGCTTTTGTATTTTTTTGTGACTCACAATGTGGTCTTTCTCTCTCTCCGTAGCGTCTGTGCAGCTCCCCTGGCAGCGGGCGGTTTCTCAAAATAAAGTTCCATATTATATCAAGTAAGTGTCCAGAAAAAAAATACACGTTGCTAAAAATAGTTGCTCTACTCTAGTGCTTGGCGGTCAGATCCGGAAAAGGCCCATCGGAACATGTGATCTACATTCCTAACCCACATTCAAATATTTGTGTCGGGAAATTGCGCTAATTTACACTTAGGGGGGACTGAGCCATTCCTTGTTGCTTAGAAACCATTCAAAAAGTGGTCATGTGACTAAATGTTTAGGGAGGAGTTCCATTTGGTGGAACCTGCATTGAACATACCTCTGTTTGACCCTAAATCAAGTTCAGCTGTTCTAGTCTTTTTTTTTTTTTTCGGACCTCATCCAAGGTCCCAAAACAAAAGTGCTACTGCCAGCATACTTCACTGTAGGGATGGTGTTCTTTGCTGATGCATTTGTACCAAATAGATTTTTTGGACTTATGACCAAAACATTCAACTTAGCTTTCGGGGGGGGGTGGGGGGGGGCATTACAAGAGCTTTCGAACACATGTGGGAAAATGTGTTACCCTTACTCTTCTCGAATAGGGTCACCTATGATAGGCCCCACCCACCCACTGTCATGACGACCAGTGCTTTGGAAGATTTGGAAATCTTACGCCTAATTGGACTGGACAATTTTCTTTTCAGAATTTATTTTCACTTCTTGTCCAGGATTTTTGTCCATTTTGCTACACCTTGATTTAATTCCTTTTTAACCAATTTTTTTTATTTAAGATTGCAGATTTGACTTGACTGGGCATAATTTGCATCGCAAATGGAAAAAAAAAATTAAAAGTGACTGGAAGAATAGCTCATTATCCTTGAAATGTTTCTTGGGCGCAGTCATTATAACAAAGACCTCCAGCGACTTGTCACATTCGGCTCCCGTCATCACTTCACCCCCCCCCCACCCCCGACGAAAAGAATTGTCTTTCTGCTGATTTGACGCCACGTGCGCGTTAAAATGCCAACTGGTGAGAACACCTGGTGTGCGCATCTCTTTCCGCTCTAATAGCCACAATTTAAGCTTGCTGTTTTGCTACACGCTCACTTTTTTTTTTTTTTGCCGAATCAGGTGAAACAGGAGCGGCTATTTTTTATTTTTTTTTTTCCCCCCCAAGTCTCTTTGTCGAGGAAGGGCCTCGTTAGCCACAACTCATCCATGCGCGCAAACTGCTGACTTAAAGTCAGACTGATTTATTTGTTTCGCTCTGTCTGATCTGCAAAGACCTCTTCATGACCTTCGAGGGTCCAATGTGCTTAACTCATTTAATCCCAGGAATTTTCACGAGAGGAAACCCCTCAATTCCAGCGTTTTTCTGGATTTTAACTGATTTTGCGAGACCAGCAGAATATTGTTTTCTAATGCTAAAAACACAGAGCTATGACGTAAAAAAAAAAAAAAAAAAAGGCTAAGACGTATAAATACGTCTTTGGGAGGCGGGGACTACGTTTTTGAAAACATCTATGTATGTTTTATGGATTGAACGAGTTTTAATAATATTTTTTTGTTATTATTGCAATGTGCTTTGCCGGTTTGGGAGAAAAAAGCCGGCAGCGTTTGATCACCGACGCGGCCGACGGCTGAACCTCAGCCGCCCACCCACAAAGCGCACGTACACGTGAACTCAACCGGAATGTAAATTCAACCAAAGCGCAAATTGATATTTGTAATATATTAAAAGATTCCTCAAAATATCCACCATTCTTTCCTTCACGAGATAATAAAATCGCGGCGCATAAAAGCCTTATTGAGAATCTCCTCACGCAGATTCCTTTTTCAATGGTGGTGACATCTTGCGTCCCCTTTGCCTCCTCTGCTTTTATATTTTGACGCTTTTCTTTTCGCTCTCGGCGCTGACAAAAGGGCGGCTGATTAAAAATGTCGTGTCCATCTCCTGCCTCGTGGCTGATCTGAGCAGCATATTGAAGGAAGCAAGGAAGGGAGGGAAATTAAACTCGTCCATACAAATGAATTTGGACTGGTAGCATCGCACGGCGTGTCCCAGTTAAACCAGTTTGCTCATCGTGATGCAAGGGCGAGGCCACTTTATTTCCATGGCACATTTTTCTCACAAGGTTCGCTCAATGTGCAGATCAGCTGATGACATTGACCAACTTCTTTTATTTGCCTGCAGCATCGCAGCCAAATGCCGCTTCACCATGTTTACTTTGCAATCCGGGCTTCGGCGAATCGCGCTGCCAAAGTAGTTCCAAGTGTAACGTTTAGACTTCATCCGCAAAATGTCAACTCTTATCATACTCATGGCGCTTTAAAAAAAAAATAAATCCCACAAAATTGCCATGATGTATCCATTTTTATCTACCTGCTGCAGTCTGCGCTTTTTCCTCCAGTGACCTCATTTGATTTGTTGATGCTTACTAAGAGATGGCATTTAATAACGGCTCGGGAGACAAAATGCCAGCATCCCGAGTGGCTCGTCACGTGGCCTTGCCCGTCCTGACGCGGCCGAAGAGCCCTTTTCGGGACCACTTGTCGGCGATAAAAGCAAAAGTCATTGCGTCTATTTTGTTGTTGTTGTTTTTTGAATTACCACAATTCCATAATTTTCGCAAGATATGAATTGAATTTGTTCCATGGCCACTCATATCGCAAATGATCTTTCCTCATTGAAATTAAATATATATTTTTTTCCATTCCAGAAAAAAACTGCAAAAAATTTAATGTGATTTTTTTCTTTTTAAATGAGACAAATAACACTCTATAATTTTGCACTTTATAAAAACATGACGTCATTAACTAGAATTTAAAAGAACACTTTATATAGCAATTTAATGGCCATTGCGCTGCTCCTTCTGCTGTGCCGGCTTCAACCACATGGGGGCAGCATATTACAATATGTAGCTATTTATCCTCCCTGAGGATAAAGAATGTTAGACTTTAAGCATTTTAGTTTATAGTCAACTCTTTAGCATTCATGCACGATTTCTACACAAATTGCATTTTCTAGTTCATGTTAAAAAAAAAAAAAAAATTGCCTCATTTGACTGCCAAATTTTTTCTCCAGCTCTCCCAACTGAACCGCTCCCCTTCCGACCTATTTGTCCCCTTGCCACCCGCTCGCGCTTCCCGCTGTTTTATCTAAACTCCGCCATCTCCGTAGCGTGTGTGTCAAAGTTTGTGAGCGCCCGCTGACAGCGCCGCCGTTCTCATTACGGCATTCATGAGCTGCTGATTTAAAAGCACACGGGCCGCACCGTCAGCGTTGATAGAAACGTCGGCCTTGCTCCGTCGTGTAGCGCGGCGACCGCGCGCCTCCGTCATTATGAGCGGCAATAGAAGCAGCTTGCACGCCGCAGTCTGCAAATTTATTAGGCTCTATTTTACTCGTAATGGGGTGATAAACAAGAAGGAAACGGAGCGCTGCGGTGGGCTTTTCTGATTGTGCTCACTTATTTCCGCACCGCCAACCTTTTCTTGCTCATTTTGGGTCGGATGTTTGCATTTGTTTGCTTCTTGCCGTGTCAGCTATAGTAGAGCGGATAGTGGAGCGCCTCATTGTTGGCAGTGAGTGTGCGCGTATGTCTCACTGAGGAAGACAGAAGTGCGAGAAGGATGCAATTAATTTTTTTAAATTCTGATATAACAGCCGACATGAGGACCTGTTGCTTCAGGCTAGCATGGGCATTTTAGAGCGCCTCATTGTCACAGCAGGAGATGTATTGTTCAAGTTGGCGCCAAAGCACTTTTTTTAAGTACACTTTGCTTTCGGAAAGGGAGAGGTAAAGTTAGCCATGATCTTGACCATCCCGAATTTGATATTTTCAATTTTTGATGTTACAGTCTACTAGCATCGTGGCTTAATGGGCAATAATCCTCCAGATTGAGCTGTGTTGAAATAAAAAAAAAATTTTTTTTAAAAAAGCTTGTGTGTGTGTGTGGCTGTTGGCATTTACTCATGTTCTCGTCTTCTGTTGTTTTCAGCCACCAGACACAAACGACATGCTGGGATCATCCCAAAATGACGGAGCTCTACCAGTCGCTAGGTAGGAAACACCGATTCTTATTTGAAGCCTCTTTCTTCGGATTGCAAGTTTGACTCCCCTCGCCCAACTCCGTGGGCGTTATTGTTTTTTTCAAGAGGACATCTATACACACCGCCTGCTACTGCCACTAAAAAAAAAAAAAAAAAAAAAGTAATTCTTTTTGTTCATAGCGGATTTGAACAACGTGAGATTCTCTGCGTACCGCACCGCCATGAAGATCCGCCGGCTACAGAAAGCTCTGTGCTGTAAGTCTCACCCCCCCCCCCACACACACAACCAGCTGGAACTATATAAGTAGGCTGAGTTGTTTGCAACAGGTGCTTAATGAATGCGCTACGGACTAGAGCGTTCGCAGATAAGGAGAAAAAAAAAAACAGAATTCCATTAAGCTGTCAGTCAACAATTGCTATCACTGCCATCTACGTCAAATTCCCTGCCTTATGTTACCTCCCGTTCACCAGGCCGCACTAATTACGGGACACACTTCACATGGCTCTCTGGTAGTTTCAAGCCACACACACACACACACACATGTACACCCCTGTACACACACATTAATACACGCGGCACATTAGCCGGCTGCCACGCGAGCTCGTTTGTGCCACTCGAGGCCCCCTGGCACAGACTTTAACCCAATTAGACATTTTATAGTATGCCTGTCATGCGCTTGTGTGTGTGCAAAATGTGCCATTCACACATTACATGAGCAGACAATCCCAAAAAAAAAAAAAAAAACACACACGCGAGAGACCCGCGGATGCGTGTATGACATTACTGTTTGGAAACAATCAGGCTAATGCATCCCCCACTTGCAACAAAGCTCCACATGTTGAAAAACAACCAAAACAAAAAAAATGATGAGTTTGAATTATTGTGGCTCATTAGCGGTCGAGCACAAATTGTCAGGCGCGCAAGCTTGAATGCGCACCTGCACCGAGGAGTTGTTTGCGGGGCGACAGCTGGGTCGCCTCAAAGGGTGGGCGGCTATTAAAACAACCGTCTCTCTGTGAGTGATTATTTTTGTCACTGTGAGACTGGACTGTTTTCTTACTTTACTACCGACATTGTTGCGGGGCTGCAACAACAAACTGAGAATCACAACATTTAGTAGGGTGTGAGTGAGAGAGAGTGAGAGAGTGAGAGAGTGAGAGAGTGAGAGAGTGAGAGAGTGAGAGAGTGAGAGAGTGAGAGAGAGAGAGAGAGAGAAAGAGAGAGAGAGAGAGAGAGAGCTTAAATGAAGTTAAAAAAATAAAAAATAATAATTATCTAAATGTTTGTAATGAAAAAATATTGTGCAAATGCTTCGTACTTAAACGTTAAATACAACTGATCTGTACGACGACGCGCACTCGTGGCAGGCAACGAGGCACTCTAAAATGACCACGCCGGTGGACTGTCCTAAGGGAAGATCCATTTTCACAGCTCGCTAGCTCACTGCCCGGCTAATCATTGTTAACACCAACCAGTGTTATTGTAAAATGTCACTTGGCATTGTTTCAGCCACGCCCAAATAAATCAGAGAATAACAAAATAAGTACTTTTCAGTCTTTGCGCTTTCTCAACAACATTTGTGATTTACTTTAGATACAAATCTCCAAATTTTTTAATGCGTCCATGAAATTACTATTCGGACCCACCCTCCAAAATATCGTGCAACGCGTTTCATTTTATTATGTTTGAGTGATTCCCGTCCTGGCGCGTTGCATTTGGAAGCCGAGCACGAGTGGCTAAAACAGGAAGCCAGAACTGATCTCCGTTGATGAGCAGAGGTGGAATCATAAAACCTCAAAAATGGGCGCATAAACCTTTATGAGTAGCCTTAAAAAAAAAATTCTTCCCAACTCTGCCTTTTCATTTTTTTTTTATTTCAGTGCTTTATAAAAATGCGTATAAAAGATGAAAATACCAACCAGCAAATTAGATTTGTGGAAACTGACTGGCTTATTTCCATCATATCAATAATTAATCACAATCATCCAGTTGTTCTCTCGCTATTCACTCTCAGTTAAGCTTCTATAAACGTGGTGTTCCAGTTTTTCGCCGCTTGTCCGGTTTTCTCAAATGTCATTCAACTTTTCGTAGTGGACCTTCTGGACCTGAGCGTGGCCCAGAACACGTTCGCGCAGCACAAGCTGACCAACAACAACCAGCTGATGTCCGTCCCGGACGTCATCAACTGCCTGACGAGCATCTACGACGGCCTGGAGCAGGAGCACAAAGATCTGGTCAACGTGCCGCTCTGCGTCGACATGTGTCTCAACTGGCTGCTCAACGTCTACGACACGTATGTTCGCGGGACACCAAAACGTCTTCTTAGACAATCGGAGCAGTCTAGTGGCCATCAATTTGATGACGTGAGGAACAGGAACAGCGCATTTCTAAAATCGATTCGATTCATTAAGGGCCCGATTCGATTTCCGATTCACTTTGATTTTTGATTCAATGAAGGATTTCAGGGAGTATCAATTTTACTTTGGTATTTGAAGGTATTCTCAGAAGAAGCAATGCTGCGATGGTGTATTTGTAAAAATATTATTTACATTATGAATTGAAGCCATTAAATTCGATCAAATTCGATTTTGTTTTTTTTTTTTTGCTTAGACCTCCAAAGACCGCACATGCCTAATTTGCGTCAGCGCTATACTGCCAGTTACATATCAATAAATCATGTTTCTCACGATGAATATCCATAATTGATCTGATTCGATTGTTGCGTCCATTTGAAAGCGGCCGCAGCGGGAAGATCCGCGTCATGTCCATGAAGATCGGCTTGCTGTCGCTCTGCAAGGGCCACCTCGAGGACAAATACAAATGTAAGTCATATTCCAACACACGCGCCCAGAGAAAGTCGGTTGTAGAAATGCTGTCGTAATTGGATGGCCGACCTCTTCCGCTTTACGTGATTGTGCATGCATGTTTATTTGCCGGTTTAAATGTCTTTCGCTCTCCTTGTCTAAATTGTCCACCGGTGTCGCTCTGTCATTGCTTACTTAGTCTCCCCCTTGCCTCCCTTTTCCCTCCCCTTTTCTCATGCCCTTTCCATGAAAACGTTCCCTCCCTTGGCATATTCTATTAGACCGCGAAGGGTATCATCCACGCCTGATCGCGCCCTCCCTGTTTTGCTCGCGCACTCTCATTGGCTCGCAAGTAGAGACTCCCGCACACAACGCGCTGTTTGCTGTGTCAAACGATATCCGCCGGTAGTTGGTATTGATAGGTTACATGTCAAAAAGAGGTGTGTGTGTGTGTTTGTGTTTTCGTATTACTATCCTTCATGAGACCTCAACTACTAAAAACACCTTTGTGTGTGTGCGTTCCTGTATTACTATCCTTCCTGAGACCTCAACCAGTAAAAACACCTTGGTGTGTGTGCGTGTGTGTGTGGGAGAAAGGAGGTCACACACGCAACGCTTGACAGAAATGGAAGGCTGAAGTCAGCTTTAATCACAGCACAAAGAGCTGCCATGCCTTTTGTTTCTGCTCTTTGTTGAAATGCTCCCTAAAATACATCACTGTGGATTGTTGTGAGAAGTTACTGGAATTTAGTACAGCGGCCTGTTCTGTCGTTTGTGTCGTAAGAAATGTTCGGAAAGCAACATGGCCTTTTATTTTCTTTATTCTGGCTGTGAAATTATAATTGCGCCACTTCAAATCTGCCTAGCAACAAATTGAGCATTGCTGATATGAACTCATTTTTTTCCCCCATGACTTGTGAATTCTGCCTAGCAACAAGTGGCCATGGATGCTAATCACAATTTCCTTCATTGGCTTTGGTGGCAATTAGAATTGATCCCTGCGAAGTCTACCTAGCAACAAGGCCGCCTGCCTACTACGTGACAATTTTCTATTTGGTGTATTAAAACTTGGAATATTGTGAATCTTACCATGTGTTGTCTGATGACTTCGGTCGGCAGACCTATTTAGTCAAGCGGCGTCAGCGGGAGAAACATGTGACCAGCGGCAGCTCGGCCTCCTTCTCCACGAGGCCATCCAGATCCCAAAGCAGCTCGGCGAGGTCGCCGCCTTCGGTGGCTCCAACATCGAGCCCAGCGTGCGCAGCTGCTTCCAGCACGTATGTATTCAGTGTTTTTACGATTATACTGGTGACACTGGTGAGCTGTGAATTTTTTTTATTTATTTTCCCCAAAAAGTCCCTTAGATTGTAAATTCGAGCAACATGTATGCTGCATACAGTTTCACAAACAATGTAAGTCAAAGCACTCGTTTAACTTGACCCAAAGTGCAAGAAGCATAGAACATCTTCATCACAGCTCATTTTTATTCCGCCGCGTAACCACCCCAAAGTCGGACTTGAATATTGAAGCTGTGCTGAGCAACCGCGACGCCTCGCGTGGCCTGCGGTCAGCTGCCGCCTGTCCCTCCCTCCCCCGCCGCTGCTTTACGACGGCCAGCGAATCAATTTTGCACTTTTATCGCTGGATGTTCCTGGCATTTAACGATGTCTTTATCCCCTCGGGGATCGCCCGTTCATCCCTCACACGCTCTCTCTTTCTTGCGCTGACGGTTCATTTCCGGGAAGTGAGCATTCAAAATGGCGCGAGGCTATGAATTTCATTTTTTTTTTTTTCCGTGGATTCACACGCACAAATAAATCGCACCAGATGTGCTCACGTCATTCAGATCATCCAAGTTGGTTCCTTGAATTTTTTTGTTGTTTTTTTTTTGTGCGTGACACCTGTGCTCGTCTCGTCAATGACGTCCAGTCCATTTGCTTTAACGAGCTCATGATGAATGAATGGCGCCGCTATAAATTTAGCCTCCTTGACTGTACTTTTTCCTCATTCGCGTCCTTTTAAGCGTCCATCTGTCTTATTGGGGTCACATCCTTCATGCTGCCGTAGCTCGTCGTGAATTTTCACTTTTGACTTTAGCAAGAAAATACTTATTTGATTTGTGTGTGGATGTAATTATGTTAACTCTGCATAGCAAAAATTTTGCGAAAGGCATGTGACAACTTCCTTCCCTTGCCATGTGGCGTAGTCGTGATTACGTAATCTGCCTAGCAACAAGTGGGAGCTGTACATGCTATTTTTTTTCATTGGCTGTTGAGGCAGTTATTGAGCCTCGTGAACCCCAAAAAATAATTTCTTTAAACCCGGTGTATAAAGATAATCCCTTTACCCATTTTTCTTATTTATTTTATAAATCACGTTACTATGATCAAATATATGCAGCAAAAATGTGCTGAAACTTTTCGAGTTTTGCATGCCAAGCTATTAAGGAGAATTAGACGATTCACTATTCAGTCAGTTGAAGAGTACGCCAACCTTTTGTTGCCCTTTTGTTGTTTGTCAGTGTTTGAAAGGTTATGTTTGTTTTTTTTGTGGGGTGCAGCAATGCTTCCCGACATCATCACGGCATCCTCCTCCGATTGCTAGCAATGAACCGATTGGACAAATTGGACGACAAATTTAAAAATTTTAAAATGGCAATTACAAGGCGTTGCTTTGCATCATCGTCATCGCTAATTTCATATTCTATTAAATAATTAATTAATTTATTCTAATATAATTAATCATTAATATAATGGATTAATTTATTTTTAATATAATTAATAATTAATATAATTCATTAATTTAGTTTAAGTGGGGGAACATTGATTTGATATACATGAGTTCCAATCATGATCACGGAATCATTTTTTTTTTTTTTTTTTTTTTTTTTTGTAAAACGTCATCCCCTTGAGTTGCCAAATAATGGCTCACGTTCACGTTTTTGTGGCATAGGCGACCAACAAGGTGGAGCTGGAGCCCCGGCAGTTTGTGGACTGGATGCGTCTGGAGCCTCAGTCCATGGTGTGGCTGCCCGTCCTGCACCGAGTGGCCGCCGCCGAGACGGCCAAGCATCAGGCCAAGTGCAACATCTGCAAGGAGTGTCCCATTGTGGGCTTCAGGTACTGACCCAGCGCTTTCTGTCAAAATGGCGCTTACAAGTATGTGTGTGTGTTCAAAGGCAGACATGCACGCACACGCTGGTGTTTGCTGTTAATCATAAAGGGCAGCTCTGCTCTGGTGGGCATTTATCTAAATGTCAGCAGAGGCCAGACCACTCGCTAAATAGCATTTAAGCCTCCGCAGGTTTGAACCTTCACAAAGGATGTTGGCAAACAACCCATAACACACACACACGCACCTTTTTGTTCCGATTTGATTTTGAGGAAATGTAACGTCGGGCCACAACCGAAAATGTGACAAGGCGTCGGACCGATCAAGTGCCTCCGTATGTCATGTTACGGATTGATGACAGGACGAAGGAGAAGAATGCAGATGAAGCGTTTTTGTTGGGTCTTTAAATATGAGCGAGTCACAGTTAAAAAAAAAAAAAAAAATGATTGGGAATAATGTCATGCGTTGTAAGTGGTTGAAAACAAATCAATGCAATATAGGGCTTCAGGTGGAATTTCTTTTTAAAATGGAGTATTCCATAAAAGATGGTCTCCGCTGATGATATATTTGAATTTAACATTGGGATTTGACATGTTGGATAATTTAATTTACGATCGCTGAGAGTTTTATTTTATGGGTTTGTTTATATTTATTCATATTTTTATTTTATTTATATATATATTTTTTAATTTATTTATTTTTTAATTTTTATCTGTTCACGCTAGTTTGCACTTTTTACCAAACAGACTATTATGGTTGTTGGTTATGGTTAAAAAAAAAAACAAAAAAAAAGAATATTCCACCGATAATCCCATCAATTCATCAGGAAATGGAATAAAAAAATAATTTAGCGTTACAGGGTTACCATCTTTATATTCTACTATAAGGTGGTGAGTGACGTGGGTGTCAAGAAACGACAACCTAGAAATGGCCGGCCGCTCAGCCCGTCAGCAGCTTGCGTATGACTCCCAAATGCGCATGAAAGTATATTAGCACCCGTGTCGACTTAGCGCGCTCGCTACGCTTTATAAAACGGGCTAAAATGAATACGTTAGTATGTAGTCTTCCTCTGAAGGTGACTGAACTCCTCCCCCTCATGACTATACAGAGCCCATAATGGTGTCTTTGACTCGTGCGAGCAGTTGAGCTCCGTGATATACGACTTGTGAGGGCTCATCCGTCAGCCAAGCCCCCGCAGAGGATAGAGATAAAGGACTCCGGCTATTATGGCTGTCTTTTCTCTTCTTTTTTTTTTTTTTAAGCCGCTAAATGGATTTCTGGCTGCGGCTGACCAGGATGGAGGTGTTGTCCTATTGAGGAGTGTTTTGAGCGGAAATGCAATTGTCTGTCACTCTTGTCAGCACTTCTAAGAGGCTTTTATACGGGCTGCGTGGGCGTGCAGATGAGAGTGGCGGGGCGGCGAGCAATCGACCACCAGGGGAGCTGCACCAGTCAAGATTTATTTATTTATTTTTTTTTTTTTAAGAGGGCGGTTGAACAACACGGGTGTGAATTGAAAAGCAATCAAAGCGTCAAGTTAGAAGAAAATAGTTAAAATTCCCCCACAAAGCTAAACACAAGTCTTAATTTTGGAAAAAAATAAATGCTATTTTGTTCACTTTGATCAGGGGTGTGCAAACTTTTGGATTGGCGGGCCGCAATGGGTTCTAAAATTTGACAGAGGGGCCGGACCAGGAGCAGATGAATGGAGTGTTTTGGTAACCTCACCTCATCGGAGAAAAAAATACATTTAATTTAAAATGAAAATGAACACAAGCATTACAACAAAATGTCTGTCTTTTAATTTTTTAATTTTTTTATTTTTTTATTTAAATTTTTTTCAAGTTCAGCTGCCAGATCAAAACATTTAATGGGCCACATGTGGCCCACGGGCCGTAGTTTGCCCACGCCTGATTTAGATTAGGACGTCATGGTTTAAGATTACGTTTTATGTCTAAAAGGAAAAAAAGAGACTATTATTGGAAAATTGCGAAAAGTGCGACTTTATTCTCATAAAATTGTGATTTTGCATAAATTCTCATAAAATATTTTTTCTGATTTATTTAAGACAAACACACCCAAAAAAAACTGTTTAAAATAAAAAAAAAAATTCGAAAGCCCTACCTGGCTTGAAAATGTTTTTTTTTTTTTTTTACCAATTTGAAAAACGCGCCCGACATGCACGCGGCAAACTGAAAAGTGTCGACAACTCTTGGAATGATATTTTTTGTGCGCAGGTATCGCAGTCTGAAGCATTTCAACTACGACGTGTGTCAGAGCTGCTTCTTCTCCGGGCGCACTGCCAAAGGCCACAAGCTCAACTATCCCATGGTGGAGTACTGCACGCCGGTGAGTACGCAAATTTGTTTTCGCCCTCGCACGTGATAACGCATATTTTACAGTGTTGACATGAACAACTCTTGACTAAAATCCGCATGAAAGGGATTTAAGATTCATACGGCGGCGCTGCCATGGAACCTTCATTTGTATTTTTCTGAGCACTCTGGTCAAATTTCCCTGAAGAAATGATTAAATAATATTCATTTTGCTCCCATTTTCTCTGGGAAAGCAATTTCTGTGCGACGAGATGATTGTAATCAAAGGTACATCTGTGAAAATGAGCCATGGCCTCTTTGTAATTTAGCTCCGAATTAGGCAAACTCATTCCATTTTTTTTTTTTTTTTTTTACTTTTAATCTGCTTCTCCAATTTTGCAAAAGGGATGAATATCGACTGCAGCAAGGCGAGCGTGGCGTTCGGCGAGCACGTTTTCTTCATCGCTCTCGCGCTTCTCTGTTGCCGGTGCTCGATGAAGGCTCGCAATCAGCGTTGCCGGCGTTGGGAGCGTATTTGGCTGGTGACAGCCGTCTGGCAAGCGTGACGGAAGAGTGAGAGACAAAAGATAGAATGGGGTTGTGACCTTATCAGAGGAGGCGCGGAGCGCCGCGAGAACGCCTGAGTGGTCGCAAGCCGTCGTCGTCGTCACGGAGGCAAAAGTGTGCGATGAGATTAATGAAGGAGGAAGACTTCGTTTTACAGAGTGGGCCGGCTCGGCGTTGACCTCAAGTGCAGCTACGATCGATACGTGGACCTTTTGCTACTGCGCTGCACAGACGAGACTGAACTAAACATTTTGGATACGTTAGCATTACTATTAAGCTAGCTGACAAAACTGTGAGTTTGATTGAAATAAACAATTTGTGATTCCAAAATTAAAAATTTTGTGTTTACTTCGACAGTAAAGTGCAACTCAGGCTGGCACTTAAAATCTTTAGGACTGAAAGCGCCATAATTAAATAAATAAATGCAGCATGAAATGTTAATTCAAATTGTTACTAATTAATTAAATGTTTCATTTATTCATTAAATGTGGAATTAAATAAATAAATGTGTTTATTAAATTATCAATGATTATATGTTAAAAATATACATGTAATTATTTCTTTAATTAATTATTTATGTATTTAATTAATTATTTCAGTGTTTAATTATTTTATGGTCCCGCGTTGCCGTGTTTCATGAATTAATTTTATCTGTCAAACTCAAAATTCAATAAATACAGAAATAATTATATCGAATTTCTTTTTTTTACCTATAATCATTGGTAATTTAATTAATTTTCTAACAATAATTAATAATTAATGACACATTTATTTATGTAATTCCTCATTTAATTAATACATTTAATCCATTAATGAAATTTTTGATTAATCGTCATGATTTATTTATTTATTTAATTTTGCCACTTTCAGTCTTCCATACTGATCAGCTTGAAACTATTTCTTTTTTTTTTTTTTTGGAAGACTTGTTTACAGTTTGGAGTTGACCTCAGTGCCACCATACAGCACTAGCAAGTTAAGGTAGCGGATGAATGACGTCCAAAAAAAAAAAAAAAAAAAGTTTGACATTGGGGGATTTGAAAACGAGGTTGATTTCTGCCGCAAGATACTTGAGGTAGCTCAGGGATGTTTTTCTGCCACACAAGGTTGTGAAGACAGCTCAAGACTTTCCGTTCTGTCAACTCTGAGCGAAACATAATAGGAAGATTTGACACACTTGTAATAATATTAAGAATGCACGCCCACACGTTGAAATTCGTCATTTTGTCTCCGCCAGACGACATCGGGCGAGGACATGCGAGATTTTACCAAAGTGCTGAAGAACAAATTCCGCTCCAAGAAGTACTTCGCCAAGCACCCTCGACTGGGCTACTTACCGGTTCAGACCGTCCTCGAGGGCGACAATATGGAAACGTAAGTGTCATTGAAGGCTTCTTTTTAAAAAAAAAAAAGAAAGACAAATACTGCCAGTGGATCCGACAAAGTGTAAATTTAACGTTCGTAAAGCTTCCACTCTGGCCGATGATGATAAACGAACATCTGGCGTTTTTTTTTGTTTTTTTTGTTTCCGAACAAATCTCGTCACACGCCTGCGCACCAGCGGCTGAGGTGTCTTCCTTTCCGTTCTTCTCTCCTCGCTTTTTGTTTTTTGTTTGTTTTGTTGCTTCATTATGCTTTGGCACAATATTTGTCGCAGCTGCGCCGTTGATCTCCTTAATGTCGAAGCGGCGCCAAGGCTGATTAACATCCTCACGCAGCAATGTATGAAGAAAAAAAAAAAAAACCCCGCAGAGAGGACGTTACCTTTAAGGCCACGTGCACCCCTGCTGGTTTCTTTCTTGCTTCGGATGTCACGAGTGTACGAGGCAAGGCAATAGAAATTATTTTTAAAAATCAAACATAGTGATAAAATAATCTGTTAATTAATTTTAACTAAAAATATTTTTTAGATGAGGAACATAGTTATAATAATAATTATAAATATTTAGAAATGTAATTAATAATAAACATGCACCAATTTTTGCAGACTAAATTATGTCTCATAGTAGCCAGTTGTAGTATTTTTTTTTTTTTGAGATTCCCTCCAACCCATTTTCTGTACGCTTAGTTTGCCTTTTCCCAAAAAGTCTTTGTTTTTGTTCAAATTCAACGCAGCCTCTGCCATTGCACCTTGCGGATGGACGGATGCTGAGTCTCTCTCTCATCCACACACATCCTCCGCCTCCGCCTTCTCAGCTCACGTTGTGAGGAATGACTCCTGCAGGGCTGCCCGCCTCGTACATGTCTCTCCCAAGGCAGAAAAAGCCATTATGTTGAATAAATAAATAAATAAATAGAGGGGGAGGGAGAGAAAGAGAAAGAGAGGGGGGAATGGGAGAGAGGGGGGGGGGGGGGGAGCTGGTCAATTGGGTTCGTTAAAGTTTTTGAATAATGTTTGACTCAAAATAAAACGGGTCAAGTATGCTCAAATTCGTACGTGATAATCTTCACTGTTACTTTTCCGGCCAGACGTCTTCCTTCTTCCCTCTCCCTTTTTTCACCCTCCCCTGCTGTGTTTTTGTGAGCCACACTGAGTGGATTTGACCCGGACATGTTCTGTGGTACCCCTTGAACCCGACCCAACCCAACCCCCACCTTTCTCCTCCCCTACTCTTACAGTCCCGTCACCCTCATCAGCATGTGTCCGGAGCAGTACGAGTGAGTATCCACGACCGAGCGCCGGAATGCCCTTTTATTCATTTTTTTAAAACTTTTTTATAACAAACCACACATCATTCGGTCTTGATTCCCGCGCCTCACCACAACTAAAGCCACGCCTGACTTGCATGTTGCCTGCCTGCCTGCCTGACTGACTCATCCACGTGACACCCGACATATCTGCTCACTTCCTCTCCTCAAAGCATTCCAAGCAGCGGCTGCCGAAAGCCCTCCGGTCTCCTCGTAGATCTTCCCGCTACCTCATTCCTCTTTGCGAGATGCTCCGTTGGGTTGTGGATGTGCGCATGTGTATGAGCGCGCGCCTGCGAATCCTTTTCATGAGGTTTTGGTCGCTCGCCCAAACTCATTCATCTCCATTACATCATTCGTCTCCAGGCTGTCCCAGTCACCTCACTTGTCCCATGATGACACCCATTCCAGGATAGAGCAGTACGCCAGCAGGTAACCCCGCCCCCGCCCCCTCACCGGCAGAAATATTTGAGCATTTTATATATGTTCAGATGGAGTTAAAAATCAGTTTACTTGGTAAAGAGCCATGTGGAACACCACCAGTATCTATCTGCAAGGGGTCCTCAGTTTATTAAACATCCTGTTAAGTCACACGTCAAATTGACCAAAACTACTTTTTCTACCATTACTTTGGTTCGGATTATCATTAGAGCTGATTATATTTTTGATGATTGTAAAAGCGCCGTCACACTATGGTGGCACGATGGCAAAATGAAGCTTCAAATTCGCCTCATGAACCATTTGTTGTAGATGCCACTGTTGGTTTAAGTTTAAAAAATGTCAAGCCCAATGTTGAACCGAGAGTGCCATCTGCTGGAGTCCAAAAATACTACGACTGGTTCATGAAGCAGATTTGAAGCTTCATTTACCCATCACTACTAATTTGTGTGTAACTGTACGGGTTTGTTCCTTTGTGTATGAAGAGCTTTTTAGACCTAAAGAGTGAGTGTATTAAAGGAGTAAATCAACCCCCCCCCCCCCCGCCACCCCCCCTCCCCTAATAACATAATTTGTGCCATTTTCACCACTCACTGACAAAGACGAGACTCAATTACGTCTATTTTGAGTGCATTAGGAGAGGAGTCTGAAGTCTCTGCCTGGTGGCTCGATGACATCGCCGGCTCAGATCACACGACCTCCAGAGCTGGCTTTCGGCTAATTCTGTAACGCCGGCGTGCTGCATCGAACCACTGGCCAACTCGGCAGCGGGTGATGGCTTCTGCTTAATCATCAGCCGGCACATTTCCTTCCATGCTGGCTTTTATTACACCTGGAGCCTCAAAATAGCCGAGCGGGGGTGATGATTTACTCAACCGCAGATCATAGGAGGAGCAAAGATGAATACAACTAAGCTGAAGTTCACGCTCTCGTGTGCTCATTTTCTACCCAATGTTACATTTCATCAGGAAGGGGAGATTGTGACTGAGTTTCAGTAATTACACGCTTAGATCAGGAAAAACAGGCTCATTAGTGCTTCCCCTCCGGAGCCTCATGCTCCTGTTAGATTGCGCGCGTAGATAGTTGTAAGAAAACAACGCTCACAGTCGTCACGTGGATCGGTGTTTGAGCCGGCTAGGCTGCGTTAGAGTGCCTCGTCGCACAACCACGGTTGATTTGACCTCACTCACGCGAGCAAAACATTCAAATGATTTATTATTCAATATCTTTCCTCGACTTATGTAGAGATACCTGAAAAATCTACTTTGGTGCCACGCATTTCTGGTTCCCTTATGTCCTCTGACAAATGTATGACATTCCGGAGTGACGATGTTGAGTGATGATGTTTGTCCCTCAGATTGGCTCAGATGGAGAGGTCCAACGGATCGCTGCCTACGGACAGCAGCTCGGCCACGGGAAGCATGTAAGTCCTCTTTTTTTTTTTATGCATATTAATGATCTCACGTATGATCCATTTGCATTGAACAGGTTGCTTTGTCCAAATGTCCAAATTTGTAATGTGATTCGTTTAAGTTACGATTTTAGCCACGCAGCAAATTAAAGTTGTAAGTCAAGGTAGCGCTGTCGCCGAAAAGCTATTCAAGTGTTTCTCCGGGAATCGTCGGAGACATTTGCAACGGCTGGGAGAGATTGGGGTGGCGAGCGAGTGATTGGTTTCAGCGTCGCTGATAGCAACGCTTTATCTTGATCAGACGCAGTGAGAGAGAGCCGGAGAGAGATGTAAAAGTTTGCTGAAAAGCGCTGAGCTCCATTTCTTGTGTGCCACCCGAATGTGTTGTCCTTTTGCCAAACTATTAAATCGGAGACGAAGTGAACCCAGGGACACAAGTGGGCATGCACATGATTACAGCGATTAACACCGCTCAGTGTTGAAGCATGAAACAGTTATTTGAACATTTTCTATGTGTATATATATATTTTTTTATTTTATTATTATTTATTTATGTATTATTTATTTTTATTTAATTTTTTCAGGTATTTTTAGTTTTAGTTTTTTTAGCAATCTTGTTTTTGAAATTATTTTATTTTATGGTTGATATTTTTTCATTCAAATTTTTTTTTGTTTTATTGATTCAAATCCTTTTATTATATTTGTATCATTTGAATATATTTCAAACAACAGAAAATGTCCCTCGTGCAAAAAAAAAAAAAAAAAAAGAATCGCATGAGTCGAAAAATAATTTGAAACTGTTGAGCCAGTTAGAAGAGTCGCGCCGTGTGAAGTGAGTCAGCAACGGCATGTGAGGCGCTGAATAGAATGTCATCATCGTCATCCATGTTGCATCGCTTCCCTGCTGGGGCGAGCGCACCCTGACGCCCCTTCACCTTCACGTGACTTGGAATGCTTTGATCAGCACGAGCGTTCCAGTCCTCCTGACAGCTGAAAAAAACAAAATAATAGAGCGGAACAACAAAAAGTGTTGCTGAGGAACACGCATTCAAACGTGTGACAAACACATTATGCCCACGCCAACTCGCTCCTGCTTGTCTTCTTCATACAATCCTTACGCCCATACACAAATGTGCGGGAAGGAGGTGAGGATGATGACGATGACAATGAAGGCTGAACAAAAACACCCACGAGAGCGCAATTGTAGCTGTGTTGGGAATCGCTCCGATGTGGTCTGTCGGCATTTTGAAAAGTAGTGCGCTCCATATATTTGGTTTACCTGTGGCATTATTATGAAATACATATTTTTGTCACATTTGTGAAATGGACATTAATATTTGATTAACATGATCTGTGAAAAATTAACGTATATATATATTGCTTGACAGGAGTTGTCCGCTCTTATTTGATGTTAATTCTCTTTTAAATGAGTGTTGGATGTTTTTAGCCTGAAGGACTCAAGGTGTCCCACTTATTAGTCCTGAATGAATCTGACTGCACAGTGACGGCAACACTGCACGGACACGTTATGATTGCAAGGCTACTTTGAAATCGGAACCTTCAAAGGCACTGCCGGAGTATTTTGTTGCAATTTTTTTATTTTTTTTTTTTTTTTACAGTAAAGCTTAGATATTTTCTGTTTCCTTCCCCTTGTTCCTCACCGCTTTCATTTATCATTGTTTCTTTCTCGGCTGCTTGCTTTGTTACCGTTTAAGCCCGCGCCTTCATGCCTCGAATACTACATTGAAGCCCAAATGCCCTCAATGCATTTTGGGGGAAAGTAAGCAATTTTTCACCGTTGCGCACAAACTTTCACTCCTGGTTTGCTATAAATCAAGTAAAAAAAAATATATATATATATATATATTTTTAAACATTTTTATCCAATTTTATTTCATCCAAATGAAGGTATGCTAGCTAAAATTAGCATAGATGCTAGGCTATGTTTAAACTTTCAAGAAACTGCGACTTAGTGCAGCGTACAATACTCGCAGAAATATCGATTTTCTTTCTGCTCTGTGGGTATAAAACGTACAGTAAAACGGCGGTACTTGATGACACCGGCCGTTGGCGTGCTGTTAGCTAGCTCGTGATTGATTTGCGCTTTAGCACGCTTGTAGCACAAGCGACGCAATTCTGGTCTTTTTCACACGGAAAACTCGTTGAAGTTTCTCGTCGCTTTTACTTTGGGAAGGCATGAAACGGTTGTCGCAAATCTCCTGGAAAGGAAACAGTGAAAAGACTGGAAACATTTGTTTGATGGCTTAAATGACAAATAAAAAAAAGTCCTCTTTTTAAACATGATATCTTTTAATGTTTGTGTATTTGGTTGTCAAGCAGGACAGAAAAAAAAAGAAAAAAAGCATGGCAACATTCTCGTCAGATCAGATACAGCGTGTAAACAGATGGGCCAAAAGCACATATACGCACACTCCAAAAACAACTGCATCTATTTCTCTCCGGCTCCAACCTAATCCTCCCATCTGCCCCTGTGCACCTGCACTAAATCCCCCTTCATTCCACTTTATCAGCGAGATAAATGCGCTGCTGTATATGCGGGGTTTGCAGAGCTTAAAGCAAAGCTGTGCCAAAATAGCTTCATGTAACATCGCACGGTTGCAAAATATTTTATTAATCCATTTGTTAGGTTACACGCTTGGATGGAATTCCCCCCCCCCCCTCCCAAAAAAAAGTCATTTTATATTACCACTGTCTGAATTTGCCAGATTGGAAATATATTGCGATATCCCATGACTATTTATTTATTTTTATTTTTATTTATTTATTTTTTTTATTTTTATTGTTATATTTTTATTTTCATTTTTGTTTTTTGTTTGATTTTTATTTTTATTTCAATTAAAAAAATATATTTTTATTTTTATTAATTAAATATTTGATCTTTTTTTTTTGTTTTTGTTTGTTTTTTTTAAGGGACGACGAACACACGCTGATCCTTCAGTACTGCCAGACGCTGGGAGGCGAGTGCTCGCCCCGCAGTCAGCCTCGGAGCCCCGCGCAGATCCTCCAGGCCGTGGAGAAGGAGGAGCGTGGCGAGCTGGAGCGGGTCATCAATCGCTTGGAGGAAGAGCAAAGGTAGCGTCCGTCGGCCAGTCTCCGCTCGCTGCCGTGACACGGGAAGGTTTGACTTGCAGGAGCCTCCAGAGGGAGTACGAGCAGCTGAAGCAGCAGCGAGGGGCCCCCGCCGTAAGCTCGTGGGAGTCGGGGGGCGCGCCGTCGGCCGCTCATCCCGACGAGGCCGACCTCCTGGCCGAGGCGAAGCTGCTGCGGCAGCACAAGGGCCGCCTGGAGGCTCGGATGCACATCCTGGAGGACCACAATAAGCAGTTGGAGTCGCAGCTTCATCGCCTCCGGCAGCTCCTGCACCAGGTGAGGTCTGCAATTTGGAGACACCATATATTTAAAAAAAAAAAATCATATACTTTTAAGGAGAGAATGCAGAAATGTCACTTAAAAGAATTTTTTTTCAAATGCAAAATCAGAATTTTATAAAAGTGGAGATCTCGTTTATCACTTCCTGTTCCCACAAAAGGTAAAAATCTGCGATATTGCAAAACCATGAAAAAAAAAAAAAATGTACAATACAGTGAAAGTTGAAATTTGAACTTAAATACTTTTAAATTTGGCAACTTTACATTATTATTATTATTGTAATAGTCATAATTTTAATATAAGAAATTTGTAACCTTACGACAATAAACTCAGAATTTTAAACCTTAAAATTTTTTCATCTGGGGGGAGAGAGCATATCAAACAATTTTTGTAGTTTTACCCCTACCGTGCACTTTATATCTAATTTAAACATTTTTTTTTTTTTAAAAAACATTCATTGCTCAAGAGAAAAAAAAAACAGCTCGTGCACAGGCGATGAAATCCGAAGTCATGAAAAAACGCTCTATGCTAATTTCATGATTAGCGCGCCAGCCTCGTTTGCAATCCTCCTCGTATCAACAATTTCCACATTTGTCTCCCCCTTGTCTGATTGTCTTCCCAATTTTGATTGTTTGTGGCAAGCGACGTGCGAGCCGTAACAAATAGCAATCCCAGCAAAGCAGACAAGCGCGACCTGGAAGCGGCCGCGTGGGCGCACCTGCCACTCGATCGAGAGCCGATCCAAGACTTGGATACAAAAGTCTCACTTTACAAGTGGAACTTTTGAGATGAATTAATTTAACACTTTGTTTATTTAGTTTTGGGATTATTGGGATTTCCCTTGACTTGCTACGAGGGGAAAATTAATTTAAAAATCCAAACAATTTCAAGGCTGAGCAGCGTGGCGATCCAAAGTGACGCTCTTTCGTCTTCAGGTGTACCTAATGATGCGTCCGATTTCTCTCGTGGTCACCCCAGCGTAGCATAAAACGGCGGCTAATTTATTTTTAGCTTCTAATCCGAGTGAGCTTTGACCGTCGCTAATGTGAGAGGAGCCTCCAGTTGCAGGACGTTTGCAACATGATAGCGCCGCGGGCAACGGCCGATGAAAAAGAAGAAGAAGGGAAATTGGCAATATTGATTTGGCTTTGAGTGCTACAGGGAGTCTGGGATGGTTGCTCTAAATGTCAGCGGCTGTAAATTGCCTGTTTGTGCCATCTGGAAAGCTGTCCACAGTCATTCCAATAACACACTTTGCTCTTATTTTGGTGCAGCCGTAAAAAGCGAATGTTGTCATTGCTTCGGCGCTGAGCGCGGTCCGTTGGTGCCGTTTTCACTAGAAGGGCAGTTTTGTCGTAGGAAACTAAAATCTGTCGTCCTGTCTAATATGTAGCAAATCTGCCATTTTAGTGGCTCGATGGCTTGCTTAGTCATGGACTTCCTCTTGATTGGCAACAAATGTGCCTAGAGATGATTTTTTAAAATTTATTTATTTATTTTTAAACATTTACTGCCTTTGACGGCTAAAGACGTCAAAGAGCCATTTTTTTTTTTTTTAACTTGGTTGGTAGTGAATGAGTTACCACACTTCACAATGAGCAGCAGTCTACAGTTGTTTGCTAACGCTTCCCCGTTCAAGTTTGCTATCCAAGGAAACATAAAATAAAGAGATTTGACAAAGCTGGCCAAAAAAAAAACAAATTCAAACTCACTACGTTTAAACAAAAAAAAAAGGCAAAAGTCAAAACGAATTGCAAAATGGTTATGAAGAAAAATTCTAAACTATTGTAAACGTGCCACACTGATGAGCTCAAAGAGGGGTTGAGACATGATTATTAATCTTTTTAAGAGATTCTTTAAAAAATAAATAAATAAAAAGGAACCTGCCCGAGCAGTTTGATCCGAGGGCCCGTTTGATTCCCTCCTTACGACCTCTATCCATTTTTGTGCTGTTTTGCCCTCGCAGCCAGCGGTGGACTTGAGGCTCAATGGACTTTCGTCTTCACCCGCCGCGCAAGATGGAGAACCACTTCCAGAGAACTCAGGTGAGACACTCAGCAGCAAACACCTTGAAGAGCGCTCAAAGCACCGCTTTTGTGCTCTTCCAGTTGAAATGGAATCCAACTCTTTGCATGCACGCGTGCGTCTTCTGTGTGTGTGTGTGTGTGTGTGTGTGTGTGTGTGTGTGTGTTCAGATGAGCTGCTGGACCCTCACAAGAGCAGCTCTGATCTCGCCGATGTCATGGAGCAGATTAACAACTCCTTCCCCGCATGCAGTCGTAAGTCCCCCCCCCTTACCCCTCTAAAATGCTCCTCTTCCTCTTCCTCCGCCTCCTCTTCCTCGCCCCGTCGTCCTGTTAGCGCGCGGTCGCATCAATCCATCATCCTCTGCAAGACCGCTGGTCAGCACCTGTCGTCCGTGTTAAACAGTTCACACCCTGGAGGTTCACGTGGAAGAGACAAACGACGTGGCAGGCGTGTCCAAAATTGGCAAGAGGAAGTTTGGTTAAAATGCTCGAAAATGGCTGGTAGGGATTAAAGGCTAATGAAGTCAATGTGACATATTTCGAGTAGTAATAAAGTAGTAATAAAGTAGTAACAAAATAACAAAAACTAAATTTGAATAAACATTTTCTTGAACAGAATCAAATGAAAACAAATGCTTTTAAAACTATTTGACTGATTAGCGCAAAAATGTTTGTTTTCATTTTTGTCAATTAATACCATACGTGAGCTTTTGGGGGTTCATTCTAAATATATTTATTTTGCTAAATTCCAAAATGATCATCATCCTGATTCAGAGTGACATTGTGGTCACTCCCTGATGCCTCGTAATTAAATCCAGGGAATGAATTCAAACTCAGGAGTTAAGATTCCGCCATCGCTAGCCAAAATGTTGTTTGCTGCACTTTGTTAGCACGTAATTAGTCTTCAATTCAATTAAACCGTCGGAAATGCTGCTGCGACTTTATGAGCGGCCGCTAAACTCTCTCAAATGGATGATTGCAAGCACTAAAAACATTGGTCGCATTAAAAAAAAAATTTAAATTATACTTTGAGTTATAGTGACTAAAATTACATTCTGTAAAAGTTGATGTTGTTTTTTTTTTAAATATGTTGTTTGAAAAACTGATTCTGATTTTGTTTTCCACAGCCTCAAGCCACTCATCCAGACCACAGGTAAGTAAATATTGTTTGTCTCTCTCTCTCTCTCGTTCTCTCGCTCTCTCGCTCTATATATAATATACATACGTACTTGATGTCATTTGTGTTGCAGGTGATGTGACCACGCGACATAACCGATGACCCCCAAAGAGGCCCGACCCCCGGCAACCGACATCTTAACCACTTCATCCAAACCTCGTCGTCCTCGTCTACTATGCAAAAGTGCACAACGTCACCAACTGTAAATCATATCTGCTTATAGCCCTCGATACGGACCCCCCCCCCCCCCCCAAGCTTTGTATTCTATATCTCTCATATCTCAAGGCTCCGCCGCATTCCAAATTGAGTCGTGCAACATTGCGACCTTTAGTTTTTGTAATCTCGCAAATTTTCTCTGCTTTTTTTTTTTTTTTTTTTCTCTCCCCTCCACGCATTTTCAGTGTGTCCGTAACGCTCGACAAAACTCTCATCAATACCCCGAAAGACTTCACTGCAACTGTGTTTGTGCCTAAACAGTTTTCCATTCCACATGCGGACGACAGGTGGGTGTGTACAAAGA
This sequence comes from Idiotropiscis lumnitzeri, assembly GCF_059441095.1. NCBI lineage: Eukaryota > Metazoa > Chordata > Actinopteri > Syngnathiformes > Syngnathidae > Idiotropiscis > Idiotropiscis lumnitzeri. Next base: position 4,896,271 of record NC_142411.1, on the reverse strand, counting down.
CAATTACATTCAATGTAAGACCATGTCGATTTTTCTTGAGGAGGCATGGGGGGGGTCGTTTGAGTTAAAAAAAAAAAAAGATCAATCAAGAGGAAAGCCATGATTGCCTTGCTACCTCAGCCTCACTTGGACACACGTTTGTTTCCACTCACTGTATCCGCGTACACTGCATTGAGGAGATAGCACGTTGTTGTTTTTTTTTTTGTTTGCTTGGAGACATTCGAGTCACTGTTACTGTACCACAATTTGGTCCTGCTGAAGCGTGCGAGTTCTTCCTTTGGTTTTTGTGGCGCTATTAATGCTACGGTGTGTCATGTACGACTTGTGAGACTTAACACTACTATAATCTCCTCCCTTCCCTTTACAGACTGTAGCTCCATATGGGTGATAATTTTTTTACCAGATACGTTACAATGGCAGAATTGTGGTTAATTAGCCCACCTCCCCCCAACCCCCCTCGCTTTTTCCTGGTATGTAAAATAGATGGACCACATTATGTGTAAAATGGCGACATTGTTTTATTTCCAAATAAAAATTTTATAACAACTCGCTTGCGCTTTGTAATGGCTTTCTTGTGTGAAATGCTGATTGTCGTTCTCAAGTAACGCATGCTCATTGGTTAGGTCAAACCTGAAGGTCTTGGCTGTAGACGCTGGAGGTGAAGTCGTTTATTTGCTGCCATTCATGCGGCGGCATTGGCTGGGCCGGCGCCATCCGACCGACAGCTGTCCCTTTCCGGGCCCAAGGTTTTTTTGGCACGCTAGTCTCGTTGGTGGTGTGGAGGCTAACCTGGCACAAGGCGAAGGATGCGGTTGTTGAGGGAGGCAGACGCATAGAATGGCTCATTTAATGTAATCTTAAGCATGAGGTGGAAAATGTACTTAAGTCCCTGTTAAGCAGTGCATCTTACTCACTTATATAAATTCATACACATCAGAATAACATTGTATCGTTGATATTTGAGAAACAACAAAATATGTAAATGTGAATACTTGTACGCGCAATTACACTTGATTGTAGTACAACAAAGAAAAAAAAAAAACGCATGTTCCCTGACTGGTCTTTCATGCTTCACAGGATATTGTTTTAAATCAGAAACTCCCAAATGGAAGATTAGAGTCTCTTTTTAACATCACACATGCACAACAGAAAGTTGCTTTCACCCCTTTTCTATTTTTGAAATAATCAGCAAGATAATATGGGTTCGTATTCGCCCGCATTGCCTATTTTGGGCCAAGTGCTGTAACAAACTACAAAAATGTCTGAAGAACTACAACAAACCGGAAGTACACGCACTGCGCAGCTGCTTTGTGATCTCACGGGGCAGGTGGAACTAATTAAAACCAAGTGGCGGACTGCGGCAGTGAAAAGTATTCTTACCTTTTTTATTTGAACACTCGAAGGCAAAATAAATTCGACTACAAACACCGAAGAGGCAGCCGGTAAGTAGCTGTGATTGGAGGCTTGCAAATATGTTTTGTTTTTTTTTCTTTCCCCTCGAGTAGGTGTTAGCGCTACTTTAGCCACTGGCTGGTTGCCTAGCTACCTGTGATTTGTTAACGCCACTTAGGAACGCGTGAGCTGTTTTAAAAATGATAATGATCATTTAAAATAATCATTTTTGAGCTACATGATTTCCGTTTTATTAAAAATATTAAATGTCTACACAAGTAAAACGTATCTGTAATGGTTACAATCGTTGAACACTAAAAAGAAAAGTCATAAAACGAAATGGAACAAGCTTCAACTGCTTATAAAATTGGAAATAAACGCTGAAAAAAGTTGACCAGTGACATTCGCAATGCGACACTTTGATGCCATTTTTAGTCAACAGCAGAGGGCGGTATAGGACAAAATGGCTGCTCCCTCACACTGCTGAAAATGGATGGATTAAACTGCTTAATTTGTATTCCTCAAACACAAGACTACCATGTTTGGACCAGTGTGAGCATATAGATTACACAGACAATTTTGGACTTCCGCTTTATGTGAAGGTAAAAAAAAGAACAGGCTGATGTTTTTGGATGCAGTAACAAAGTACTTGTTCCCCCCCCCATACACTGCTGACAATTCTAAGCGTGCACTGAAAATGAATCTCTCATCTTAAGTATTCCCTCGTTGCACCGTGCAATGTGCTGAGTGCCCGTGTCGAGCTAGCGCTAGTCTCTCGCCGACCATTCGTTTTGAAGGCGCTGACTTCCCTTTTGGTCCGAAGAGGAATTTTGTCTTATCGCCATTACAAAACCTTTTCCATGCACCAAGGTTGTGATAGAAAACCAACAAAATAACTAAAATTGAAAATCAATTTTTGAAGAGCGTGCGTTAAAAAAAAAAGATGTCTTGGGAATTGTAGTTCAATTTATTTTAGTACACATTACGTAATGAGCTTTTTCTTGCGCTCCACACATACTGCATACCAATAAAACTAATACTAAATCTGAATGAAAACTAACAAACCGTCTCCAGTGTAATTCGCACTATATTTAAAAATACCTAACGTCAAAACAAATTAAAAACTAACTTTCACAAACTCTGGTCCACCCATACAAATAACCAGGTCAGGTTCGAGTAAATTGTCATGTGTTCAAAATAGTTTAGTCAGCACTCTGAAAGGGATTGTGTTGAACGTCAGAAGTCCTGCTGCACTTTCACACTCCATTTTCACAAGCTTGCGATTATCCATCTTTTATCGCAGCCTGCGGCACCGTAAAAAGCGTTCATAAACGGCATGTATCATTTTTATTGTTAAAACAAGCGCGGATAGTGTGTACTCGTCCGCTCTGCGAAAGATGCACTGTTAGGGCCAAGCGCTAATGAAAGCAGACAAAGTCAAATTGTTGGATGTGAACTGGGAGCAACGGGAAGTGCACACGGGGAATCATTCAGCATTCAGCACTTTTCGACCTCTCGCTCGCAGCAGCTTATCGGAATGGCGCCCGGGCCCTCGCCATCCAAAGCGCTTGTAAACACAAAAGGGCGCGCTTTAATTAAACACGTCAGTTTCACGTTGACCTGAGGGGGGCTCGCAGAAATATTTTCGGGGAAATATGAAGTACACCTCTGTTGTGCCGCGGCGCTGGATGAAATTGATATTGACCGCGCAGCGCCGGGCTGAGAGTGATTGCGATTCCATTTACTCGCTGATGTATGCAAGCCGATCGCGTTATTCCATAACAATAGTTATTTGCTATTCATGAGAAACCCTCAGCCAGAGGCAAAACAATGTAGTTCGTACGTCCCTATAGTGCTCGTTGATGCACCAAAACAATCCATCCATCCGTCTTTTTATTTTCTATACCTATACGCTGTATCGCCATTCATCATTCGTGACCGCGCTGTATCTCGCATTTCTATGGATTTACAGTGGACAAGCAATTTTCAACTTCAGTGCAGTACCAGGTGTTGCCACAACATGCCCGGCAGCACTGAGCTGAACTGGAAGATTATGTCATTCACCCGCTAACGTTGTCGTTTATATAAGGACCAAATCAGCCTCCAAATAGAGGAGATTTACAAATAATTGATTCGCATTTTAACTGCATTTGTGAAAACAATTTTTTTTTTTTCAACCCAGGGATGTTCCGCCGTTGCTGAACCACGAATATGTGAGGGTCCACTTTTTGACAGGTAGGTCTCACTGAGCGTGTGTGTGAAATTCATTTTTGTGAACAACTGTAATGACAACTAGACTCCACTAGATCAGCACAGCTTTTGAGTAGAAGATAAGATTAGGGGATAAGAGAATGTTTCTTTCCATGAGATGAAGCAGCACGTGGCTCACACCAGCCGCTCAATGCTGTTATTCGTCGTAATGTGTTTCAGAAGTGCATGAAACATGAGTTAACACGACATTTAAAAAAATGAATAAATCTCTCAAAGCTGGAACCACAATTATCCATTTTGCCATAATTATCAATTCAAACTAACCAACTTATATGCAGCTAATGGCTTCAATCCTTCTTAAGCCGTAACGACTGTTTTTATTAATTTATTTTCTCCGTCAGTGACAAATGCTCGCGACAGGAGAAACAAGCCTTGGAATGGCACAATGTCAACACATTCATGTGAACTTATAAAGGCACACCCGAGATATATTGTGACATTTATTGACACTAAAAGCGGCCATTCCAAGGCCTCCGCACAGAGAAGACGCTCCGGGAAATGTCCCAAAAGAGCGACGCGTCACAGAGCCGAGCTGGCGCTTGGCGGCTGCCTATTGTTCATGTTACAACACACCCTTGGCTTTGGAAGCGAACACGCGCACACATCTTTGGTTAGGGGGACACGTTTTAGCTCAAAGGCCAAGGGTTTCTCAAATGACTCCCGATTAATGAATGAAAATCAAATCATGTGACTCTGTTTGACTCAAAATCGGGTTGTAATAGTTTTTGGTTATTTATTACCGCTAGTTTTTATTAGTTTTAGTATTAGTTTTAGGAGAGCTTTTGGGAAAAGGTTTTCAACGCAATCAGGGTTGATGGAGGTTAATCATTTGCTCAATAGCTGGAAGGTCAGCCTTTGTGTACTTTGAAGGCCACAAACGAATGGTCATTGGCATTGTTGATTGGAGGTTAATTGCTCGTTAGCGCAGCTCGTAGCAGAAGCGAGGATGCGACCTCCCGTTTAGAGTTCAAGCCTTGCTTTTGTCTTGGTTCAACCCTCTTCTAAATATGCGTTTATCCTCTTTTGATTCACCCACAAAACCTCTCCTTCTCATTTCACTCGCATATAAATAGACAGGCTTTGTGAATGTATTTGTAAGGGTTTTTTTTTTTTTCCCAACTCTTCCAATTTGTTTGATTTGGTGCCAGTTTGTCATGTTAGACAGGTACGACAATCGTGGCAACCCTATCAACGCTTTGCTGCAGGTTGCGTTTCTCCTTCAGGGGTCACCCTCTCGTTTTTCCTCTTCAATCACTGGTGATGTAATGTAGGAAAAAAAAAAACACTGAACAATGCCCACTAGGGGGAGTCTTGCACGTTTTACATGCATTTGTTTATTTAATTCACTGTTATTAATCCAGGTAAAGCCATTGCGAATCGAAAAAAAATCAACCAAAAGTAGTCTCGGGTGGTGGTATGCATGGTGCTGTTTAAAAAAAAAAAATATTTCAAGGTGTTTTTCCTTAAAAAATGATGGTCAGTTTTTCACATTTTGCCAAACTGGCACTTGAAAGGGGTGTTTCCACTTGGAGATGGCAGAAGTGCTCACACGCTGTATTTAAGTAAAAGTACTTAAACACTCCCCTTCAATAAAAGTACAGATTAGGAAATGTACAAAAAAAAAAATCAGTGTTATATTAACTCATTCAATACCATTGACGGATAAATACGTCAAAATCCATTTTGTTTTTACTGGGCTGGTCGTGAATGAGTTAAGAAAAAGAAAAGAAACTTAATGCTAGGTACTGAGAAAAAAAAAAAAAGCTATCTTGCGTAAAAGCTAGCTAGCCTTACGCTAGCTAGCCAAACGCTGGCATTTCATTCCTTCCCAACACCGCTTCCACTTAACTGCTTGTTTTATTTGCGACCACAAGGATTGTTTACCCGCTTTATCCATCATTCCTGCGACGTAAACACGACCACCCCGCTCTCAGCGTTTTGTCCTTATTGATTCTAGCTAATTCCTCAGTACGCGAGAGAAGATTATCTGTCTGACACTGCCCAAGCCAGCGTTTACCAAAAGACAACAAAATGTATCAGCGAGCATCCCGGCAGGCTCACATTGATCCTTACCAATTGGGACAATGACAATCTCGGACCACGTTGCCATGAAAGGGACGACTTTATTGAAAAGGACGACAGAGCGGAAAAGCAACACAGGAATCAGGTGCGGGAATCAACACGGGCTATATGAAAAGAATATCAACTGGATCGCTTCTGGAAGTCAATAAGAATAAATCCACCGGGCGAGTCGAAACAAATAAATATGCCAAATATCAGGGCGGCTTGCTCAACCGGGCCCCCGGTGTGACTGATAAGTAAAACACACAAAGGTGACACAAAGTACACGTTTTCAATCTGTATAGGAGCTCTCCAATTTATCTCCAGCTTGGCACCAGCGCATTATATTTTGTTGTTGTTTTTGGTATTCCGGTCTGTTCCTCTCCCAGGGAAGTGGCGGCGTCTGTATCCAGGTTTTTGTGTTCTTGCTGCGTGTGCATGTGGACCCGTGCACAGCATGGGAGGAGCTGCTGAGCTGCTTTTTCTTTTTCATGTGCTTGGAGAAGGAGAAAACTGACATTTGGAATTACTTGAAGATCCTGTAAAGTGATTTCATGGATTGTTTGTTAATGTTTTTTTTTTTTTTGTGTGGCCCTCACCCCATAATACAAGTACTTGAGCACATTCGTTAGCATTAGCAGTTAGCTAGCGCATTTGCGGCATAGAGTTAGCTCGCTAGCTATGCCTGCATCCTAAAAATGGATCTTCCCTTTGTAAATTCCACTGGCGTGGCATTGTTAGACCGCCCCGTTGTCACGGTTGTTATAGTTAATAAACTAACGGGGGGGGGGGGGAATCCTAAATTTAAAAAAATCTACGTCTTATTTTGCCGGGTGTTTTTTTTTTTTTTTTTTTTTTTCTGAATTTAAGACTATTCCTTTCTGTCATATATCTCCTTTGCATGCTTTTTTTGTGGAGAACTTCACTTCAGACACTCTTTGGTCTTTTCTATTTCTCACCTTAGTACAAAGTCTCTCACAAAGACCTCACCAGAAACGAGTTGGATGCCCTTTTATTTGACTCTCCCGAGATTACCTGTCTTGGCTTGTCATTCTTGGCTAGCAAGGATGAATCCTTCTTTCCATCAGTGGAATCGTGAGCGAGATCCTCAGACGGTCCTCATCTCCAGACATGTGAGACGTCTTGAACTTTGGCTTTACATGCCTTGAATATATCCCTCGGAATGAGGCCGATACCGCCGCACGGCAATGGCTGTTTAGCACTGAACACTTTTTCGAATGGAGAGCGAACAAGTTGGAACATGAAAACGTTTTTTTTTTTTTTGCCCAAGCTGCTGACAATAAGATAAATAAATAAATCGTTTTTTAGAGCGAGAGCCGATTTTTTTTATTTATTTTTTTTTTACCAAGGTCCTGCCTGGTAAAAAAAAAAAAAAAAAGCCTCTGGCGCTCGTTGCCTTCCCAGTCCAACTTGCTTCCATGGAAGAGTGCCAAAATCCATCATTACTTAGCGCCTGAGTTGAAACTCCCGTTGGCTGCTTTACCCAGCGAACAATCTGCTGGCTTTTGGAGAATTCTTCTCAAGTATTCATAAAAAAAAAAAAATGTTTGAGGATTTTCAATACCGCTATCATGCCGACACAGATGCGGGACAGCGGCATTGCTTAGGATGCTTTGACTCGCTACAAGTTTCGAGAATGACAAAGAACGAAGAATTTGACTCCAGTGTCCTCGCAGTCACTTTTTAATTGCTTGTGATAATTAATTTGTGGGCTTCTTGTGCGTTTGTGGAAATTCCTTTTTCTTTCTTTTTCTTCCGGAGTCGCCACTGAATAATTCCGCAAACGGACTAAATTAAACCAGGATTTTATTCAAGGGCGCGTCTCAATTTGGACTGTGCACAGTTTAATTCCAGTCTAGACATTTTTATCTCCTGGAACTAGAAAGTAAGTTGAGAGTTTGGGGAAAAAAAAAAAGGAAACTCAAACAAGAGTTGTAAAGTAGTCCCCAAAAAAAGCATTTTAAGGACTTCAAAGTTAATATCAATAAAGTGTCGCAAAGAATTGGATGGCGCGAAATTAAATGCAGAGCAGCACACGCAGCCACTGCTACTTTTTAATTTTTTTCTAATTACGGGCGGTTTTCGGTCAGCAGAAAATTCGCTTTGCTCGATCCGACGTTCGACGACGCGCGAGTCTTCCTCCTTAGCCAAACTGAACTGTCTTTATAAATGCCATTTGTGGACAATTTTATGACATGACCTTTAACGACAACCCATCTTGACGTATCAATTAGTTGCTGACGCAAACTCAACTTCATCTTTTTTTTTTTTTTATTATTATTTGAAGTTTTTTTTCCCTTCCTGACCTTCTTCCTTTATTCCATCAGAAGTGTTTTTTTTTTTATATCCTCTTGTAAGTTTTTTTTTTTAATTTTTTTTAAGTGCAACATTATCACATTGCTGTGAGACAAAGCAGGATGTTCACGTGATGGGAATTCTTGGCGGAGGATAAAGACTATATGCCTGTGAATGTGATGTTTGTGGTAAACTATTTAGTTCTAAATCAATTTTTTTCGTCGACTTCACCTTTAATAACATCATTGGAAAAAAATCACGTGAGTAGGATTAAAAAAAAATTATAATTCAACTTGTTCTGTTGTCCTCGTTGCACCAAATGGTGAACCCCATGAGGCAAAAGGGGGGCGACAAACTGACCTCGAAAATTGGAGCATTATTCAGGTGTGTATTTTTTATTGAATTTATTTATTAATTATATTATATTATAATTATATTCATTATTTATTTATTAAATATTGGCACTGTGAACGAGCGCAGTTCATGAAAGGGGGTTTAGGGTTGGGGGTTCGATAATCGCCTGAAGGAGCAGCGTCCGCAAGCTCACAGTCTGGCGGACATGAGCCAGCTCCTTCTTAAACAAAGTCCAAGATGAGGAAAAGCTGAGAGAGGACACCACCGACAAAAGCCCACCTTTTCACTGCTGCTGGCGTGGAGAAGTAAAAAGAATCCGGAGTGACGTGGTACATATGCTGAAGGACATCTTCAAAAGGATTCGGGAGGAGGATGGAGTTCAGTGTAATGACTCACTGGTTTTGAACAGCTTCTCTTCGAATGGTGCCATTGGAAGGGAAACGGAGTGTAAAAATGTCTTTTGTCGTCAACAGCTGGCCCTCAACACGGAGCAGGATGGCGGTGAATGAAGTGCATGATCACATCGCTTTTTTTTTAAACCGTTCGGGAAGGTCTTGCATTTCTTCCGAGGCATTTCCCTAGGGAGGAACAATTAATTTGAATCGATGTCGGTTTTAAAATTGTAAAGGCTGCCGTTTGGTGTGGAAAAACATTCTATGTATGTGTAGATGTACATATACGTTTGAGAAAAAAAAAGGCGATTGGATTTGTATCTCGATTGCGATACGATTCAGGCGGAACGATTCGGGTTGATATTTCGATTCGATATCGGATTTTACAGCTTGAGTGAACTTGGCAGCACTGACAATGTGCCATTTACGCCAATGCAGGACAACTCGATACGCATCTCGATATATTTTAAAGTGGAATTCGATTGAATGGACTGACATCTTTTTAAATCAAACCAAACGTGTTAAAAGTAGGCTAACGAGAAAAATCACAAAGATATAATTTTTCCAAACGGTTCCGCTCTACTTTTCCGTACTTCTCAAGTTTCGATTCCCTCTCATAACATTCCTACTGCAATAATAATTATTAGTCCATAATACAGAAGCTGGTGGCCTCATTTTCCGTCAAGACGAGGCTTATTTTTTAATATTCAACGGCAGACCACAACAGTTCTTGGAAAATAATCGCAATTGGGACTAATTTCCTCCCCGGCGGGCATATAATGTGATTTCCCTTATCAACGTTTTCTCTCTCCCACCAGGCTTGTGTGAACATGATTGGCTATTACGGGCGACTGCGAGAAACAACATGGCGCGACGACTCTGCTGATGGAATTCACAACCTTCTGTTCTTAGTTGGCGCCGACAGTTTTGGTGAGTAAATGAAAACACTTATGAGGCCATTTATCAATTGCACGTGTTGCTCTGTTACTGAAAGCCAATTACAGTTTATCAGGAAAATTAATCTCGGATGCCAATCAGGAGTCGGCTCCCGTCGTTCACTACTGAAGCAAAATCTTGGTCGTTTTTTCATTTCAAAACCTGAGAACCCCCAAACTTCACTCGTCATGTCATCGTGTCAGCACGAGCTTGACAACTAATAAAATCTCATAAAATGAGCGAGACGGGACTACCGGCCGTGATTGGTCGTTTCCTGAGCGACTGTGACGCCATTTTTAGTCGACAGAAAGTGAGAAAATGGCCGCCCGCAGCTTCAGAAAACAGCTGAGCCGTTATTGGCCGTTACCTGAGTAACTGTGATGTCATTTTGAGTCGACAACAAGTGACAAAATGATTCTGTACATATTTTCGTAAATAAGATTTTGGAGTTGACTTCCCCTTTAAGGTTTAGAATTCAAATTTACGCTCTTAAAACTAAATTAGGCTTTACACAATCAAGATTTTGGTGCCGATCCGGTTGGTGCCAACCCAATGATGTCACAGATATTTTGCATTTTTGTGTGTGTATGTATATAAAATCCGTTAGCCCATCTCTGGCGTTTCTCATTATGTTAGCATTAAGCTAACAGACTTTCATGAGCCCCACACTTAAATTTGTTGTTATGTTTCACAATATAGAGTGATAATGTCCTTATTAAAAACACATTACGATTTTTTTTTGGGGGGGGAATCATATCTTCACTCCTTGCTCATATCTTCACCATCAGATAAAAATAGCCACAATCAGCCGTACAAAATCAAACCTCTCTCATTTTCATTTCCTCTCTGCAATCACAAAGCCACGTTGTCTGTGCCCCTAAACAAGAAAATTCAATCAGAGACATTTTTTTAAAAATTTTATTTTATTTTTTTAAATTTTTTTTGGCGCAGCGACCACGCCGGTTGATCTCCATTCGTAAGCACCGCTAATGGGTCAAACTAATCAGGCAGGCATCAACAATGACACGTTGCTTTGGCCGTGTCTAAGTAATCATTTTTGAAAAACGGGGATGAAATCTACCTGCTGTATTGTTTCATTTCAGCATGTAATATAAGCAATATCCAAGGCTGTAATGTAATAACGATTCATTGTTTCAGAGTCGATCACGTCTGCCTTTTTCTAATTTCCTCCGCGGGCTCCTTCCATTCAATCTCGTTATCCCCATCATCTAGAATTATGGATTTGGATGAAAGTAATTACGGGCAGCACTACTTAAAGCAGGCCCTATTTAATAATCTGTAGATTAAATTTAACATTGGAGCCCGGAGGACGCGGCGAATTGCCACAAGGTGATTGCTGTCCGCCAAACGTGAATGGAATGTTTTCGATCAGCTATAAAACTTAAGGTGGAAATGTTCTCTCGACAAGTTTTGAAAGAAGTTAATTGTTCGTAAACTGTAAAAAAACAAAAACAATCTTTTGGTTTCCACTATTGCTGTTTAAACATGTTTTGTTTTTTTTGTTTTTTTAATATTCCACTGGTACCTCGCGCTTATCTTCAAATTAACAAGCAGAGTCGCAAGCCAAAACGGCTCGCTGTTATTCTTTGCTCCTTTTAAGTACAGTGGGAATTACATTCCGCTCACGACGTTGCCGGCGGGGGATTTTTAGAGACGACTCTTTATTAAATGAAGCACTCGGGGTCTCGTCATTATTATGCATTTGAACCTTTAACGCCGATGCCCCTCTTGTTGTTGTTGTTCCCCCGACTATTATGAGAAAGGACGACGACGTTCCAGATCGTATTTTTTATTTTTTTATGTAATTTGACATCGCATTGTTAGGGCGAGTTTGAGTTAGCTTCAAATTCAGAGGTTTGAGTGAAAGGTGATGATTCGTTCCAAAATGATCCTTAATGGAAAAAATGGCAAGAAAAAAAACACCAAAAAGTCAAACAAGTGAAATCTAAAATACTGAACTGACATTGTCAGACAGCCGAGCACCAAAATGAGCTGCGTGATTTTCGGGGGAAGTGGCATGGCGCTGCCGTTAACAGTCACAGCAGTGGAACGCATCACCTCGAAATAATGATTTATTTCTCGGGAAAAATAACCAACTGCAGCAAATCGGGCTGGATCAAAAATCAAAAAGCGATTTGAGAAGAGTTGACAAGTCGTAGTCCACCATTCAAGTTTTTTTATTCCTTTATTATTTTTTTTTTATATCAGCAAGTCAAGGCAATAAAACACCCGCCGGTCTGCTCGGCAACACTCGATCAAATTATTTTGTGCTTGTTTATCGACAGCGACGGTGAAATAAACCACCTTGAGGCCAAAGGAAAATGTGATCAAACTGTGTTTTGATCCTGCTTGCTTTTATTTTGAAGGTCTGATTTATTTCCTATTTTTTTTTTTTTTTTTAACAGGATAGAGAAATTGTTGAAAACTGAGATTGCACTGTGGAGATGGTCTCAAGGAAATGTGTCTATGGTACTTTAGCCTGAGCAAAAAAAAAAAAACACAAAAGAGTGAACCTTCACATCCTTTACTGCTTCTTTGACTATTTTTTATTTTATTTATTTATTTTTTGCACAAAATTGCATCCTTGTCGGCCGAGTTCAAAATGACCTCTTCCAAAGCGGTGCTCTTATTTTCCAACTTGCCCCCGTCGTTATTTTGTGCTCCAGGCTGTGATTTGCCGCATCGGGCCGCTCAAAATGTGACACGAAATTACTCGCAATTCCCTTCTGCCCTCTCATCAACTCAGCCGCAGAAGTCGCGCGCGTGTGTGTGCGCGCGCGCGTGTATTCAAAAAGGAGATAAGTCATCTTCTCAGGTGGAAAAGATTGACATTAAAGGGAACGGAATGTTCTTCCTGCAGATAAATGAGACTCGTGTTAATGCTTGATTTGCAAAGTCGTTGCGATTGAGCGCTTTTGACAGCCCCGATCAAATGTTTAGGTGTCAGCAAAACCGCCGCCGTTCTTAATTTGGCGGGCGGCATAACTCAATATGACAGTTCCATCGGACATCCGAGTTGGGCTGAATGGCTTCCGATCGTCGCCTCAAGGTGCTCTGCGATCACACGAAGAGACGACTGAGCTGTACTAAGCAGGTCGGGGCGGCTTTCTCTGCTAGCTTTTGTTAGCATGCTAGTGCTCGCGGTGGCTTGTCGTTGCTAAGTGCTGATGTTTTAAAGTTGTTGTATTTAATAGGATTTTGACGTGTTAATCATTTATTGCGCTTATCGTCATCAAAAATTGTGATATTGCTTTTTAAAAAGTCATTAAGCACGTGGCTTTTATCGATAATTAGCACTCGAAAATGAAATGACGGTACACTGTGGTAGTGCTAGTCGTACTGTTACAGTCTTATATATTGAAGATTGCGTTAAGATAAAATCGATAAATAATAAATGCTCTGGCGATTTACGAAATGTACTTCTGCTGATTTATGTGTGTGCTGCCTCGTTCAAGCTAACGCTAGCCTGCACATACACAGCCGTCCTCTATCAGTGGATTCAGCATTAGGACAAAGTGCAAAGAGAGAGAGAGAGTGAAAGCGAGCGAGCAAGCTTCTTAATGCTATCGACAGCCCGGAACATTTCGCTCTTTGACACTCCTCGCTCCGGTGAGCAGGCGACTTGAAATTGGGAGAGAAAATCTGCTGAAAGTGCCTCCGTTCCAATTAAGTGTGGGTGGGTTTTCCCTCGCTAAACTTGATTTTTTTATTTATTTATTTATTTTTTTATTTCTGGCTTGGATTTGAAGGACAAAGCAAGATGTTGGAACGCTGTGAATGCTGAAAAGCATTCACACATTTGTTTGCCTTTGACTGTCTTGAGGAGCCAAAATTGAAATCCCAATTAAGTTTGCTTGCGCTTGTTTTACTTTGTCAGTTGTCTTCCAGTACCGGCCCGGCATCTCTTTGGATCATTTAACATCCATTGATCCGATCATTAGCGCGTTAAGCGCGCTGTCGTTGTCGGCATCTGGCATGATTGATGAGTTGCGCGAGTGGGACGCTGGCTCGGTACTTTTCCATGCATGGCCTTCATTCTGGACTCTCTGGAGCTTCGTCAACATGATTACACGCTAAAACAAATACACAAATGGGCTTTACGGTCAAATTCAACTGTCCAGTCTTGTTTAGTTCTCCCCGCCGGTGGTTCACAAACTTTGGTAATTCTTGAAAGCTTCGGGCCAAATAAAAGCTCTGAGAGGTATCGTTATATAAGCCTGGATTTTTTTTGTATTTTATTTTTTGAACAATAAAAAAAAAAAAATGAGGGAAATGTTTCTGTCTCTTCTGAAATTTTGGCGCATTTTTTTAGGACAACACACATGAATCAAGATTGCAAAAAGGCAACCGTGTTGCAGTCTTTCATCTTGCTGCCTATTTTTCCTGTGCGTAACTGCTCAGCCTTCCCCTCTCTGCTCGCGAAGGGTTACCAGGGTAGTTTTAGTTCGAAAGCGATGTTAATTTTATTGCCGTTTTCTCAGAAGTAGAAGCTACTTTAACCTGCCAGGAGTCACCACAAGAAGTCACTTGAATTATATGTTCTGTAGTTTTTAATGTCAGATGCTCCTAATTTAAACCCTTTTGTAAGAATATTCCATTCCAATCTTGAACTCAATCTGCTGGGTGAACATAATTAACCCAGCCTTGGGTAAAAGTTACCCAATGTGCTATTTTTTTTTGTGTGTGTGTGTGTGTGTTAGCTGCTTGCCTCCTAAGATTACAGTTTTAGAAATTCAAAATAATATTTTATATTGAAGTGAAGTGTGAGGCTTAATCGGTCTGTGAAAAATAAAAATGCATAATGGAAAAGCAAGCGTGCATCCATGAAAAAAAAAAAAAAAATTAAAAAGGACCACTCAGAGTAAAGTCAAAAGCCAATGATAAAGGAATTATGAAGAAGCGTTTATGCGGCAGCAGTAAACACTTTTCATCTTTTGCCCAGTGTGCAGAAGACGTCGAGCAGCTGCATATATTAGTACGGTCATTATTACGATGCCCTGAGACATCCAGCCAATCAAAAATACCGCCATGTTATTTGTATCCGGCGTCTCTTCCCGTTGCCGAATAATGCCTCAGATGATGTGAAATCGCTGAGATTAATCCTACCTCTGAGGTGGGTTCATGAGAGGGTGTCTGTCTGTCTTCCTGCCTGGGAGCAAAGTCAAGAGTCATTGCCGGATTCTTTCTTAAGCGCGCTGACAGACTGCCTGAACCGAGCAAATGATGTGACTTGCACTGAGAGACGAAAGAAAGCAGGGGCGGATTCAAAAGCGGCTGCGAGGAATCTAAATCTGCGCCCGTCCGTATTGTGTGACTTGACGAACAACCGAGCTGATGAATGAGTTCGTCGTCGGTTTAAATGCATGAAAGATGTATGGCCGCCGATAGTTCATGCCTTAAATAAATCCTCTGCCGTACACAAACAAAAATGCTCAAATTTGTTTCGATGTATTTTCCTAGATTTCTGATTCTGTGAACTTGCAATGAACCTTTTATTTGATTTTAATTCTTGGCGGGAAAAAAAAACAAATTTTTGGCAGGGATGTTGCTTTAGGAGGCGGGACCGAATGTCGTAACAATGAAATGTTATCAAGCTCACTTTTGTTGGGCTTGTTAAGGAGTTCCATTTCCCTCCTCGCTCTTTCGCCTTCTCTCCATGCACTCATGGCTGACAACGAGGCACTCTAGTAAGGAGGACTTAATGTCGGGCTGGCGTATGAAGAGGTCGTCTAACGTGTCATGGATTTCGAAACAAATCTCTGCTTTGGAGAGGCATCGAAGGAATTTTTATATTTCCAAGATGGATGATCGCAGTCGGCCGAACTTGCGAACGAAGTCTTCCTGGGCCCGCACCAAAGCGTCCTCGTCGATGTAAACCACAGGCCTCCTGGCGGTCACCACGTACTGCACCTTCCTTAGACTCCATCCCAGCACGTACATGAGCAGGCCGCACACGGCAGCCGTCGAGCGGCCCACGCCGGCGTTACAGTGGACGTACACGGTGTGACCGTTCTCCAGTAGACCGTGAAGCAGGAAGACGGCCTGGGGAAGCATCCGGATGCGACCTGGACCACAGAACAGGAAGATTCTGTCGTTCGCAGCATCCTCAAGGTCCTTTGGTGTCATCAAGTCATGACTTTGGTTGCTCTTCCGAGTTGAAACATCTTTATGAATCGTTCCTATTTGAGACGCCGTTTGGTGAATTCTGAATTCTGAGACCTGGATCCTATTCTCACTATCCCATTGGGGTTCCGCAAAAGAGCTCCAGGTACACTAAATCCCAGCCTCAATCGCAGGTTTTTGGCCCTGCTATTTCTCAGATTGATTTATTTTTTGTTTTGTTAATAAAACTTTTGGTGTAGTTTATATCAGGTGTAATTACACAATGCACCACTAGATGGCGACACACATTTAATTTGAGATGAGAATGAAAGCATCTGCTGTAATCCTGCATTTTATGCCAACAGAAAGTGAAAGTTGTCGTAAATGCGCGAACCACATGCCTAGAGGGCGTTACTAAATCACGGGGGCGACGTTGCAAACCACCCCCGCGATTGAGTCGTGCGGATTATTGTACCTCAAGCAGTCCACTTACCCTCGGTGCTCATGTCGGGCGTGGGGATCCACACGTACGCGAGGCCACAGTGCTTGTACAAATGCATCATGGCGTCTGGCGTCATTGCCTCGCCAAGGTTCTGCCTGCAGCCGTGGGAGTTGTTCATCACGTCCCCCTCTGTCTGGAAGTTCATTACTGCGCTGATGCCAAGGTCGTGCTTCATCTTGATCGTCACATGTTCCAGCAGTCGAGGACAGCTGCCCAGCCAAAGCCTTGGGAGCACCCTGGGAGTGGCAAGCAGGGATGCAGTGAGGGAGTTTGAAACGGACTTTGGGTGACTGAGACTCTCCACACTTTGCTTTCTCGCCAATGAAATTATAAATATAGTTAATATTGCAAATGGATCTGGAATGTATCGCAATTCTATGTAGTGTAAAATAATCTGTAAATATACCGACATTATCCGGTAATCCAAACTAATTGTCGATAAAAGTCAATGCGACAAACAGTCCGAAATTCCAATTAAAATATTAATAATGACTGCACAACCCCGCCAGCCACCTGAAATTGCAGTTGTATGGCAAACTGTCGAGCCGCTGCAGAGGTCAGCGCGTACGATCCATGCGGCTCCCCGAACGCGAGGTCTGCGCAAGTCATTTAAAAAGCTATTATTCGCCGAGCGACGAGGGTGCTCAGAACACACGGATCCTTGACATGAGCCTTGAGCATCAGCCGCGGCCTGCTTTCGCTTCCAAGTTGACGCGCCGAGATGCAAAACCAGCAACATGTCCCCGTCAATTGAATCAACAGAGTCAGTTTGTCTTATTCATTTTTGTGACGTTCTTGCATTGGGCTTAATTAGCAATCGGACTGTTCTTTTTAAATAGTCCGATTTCAAATTCATCCTCACAGGACCGTAAACGCTGACAAATGACATCAGCATTTTTCCGCCCTGTGGTTGGTCAGAGCAAAACTTGTTCCAGGCAGCCAGACGTCAAACTTGAGGATGGCTTCTTCCTCAGTGCAGCTGGTTGAGTTGATTGCGACTCGTCTTACATTGGCACGCTTCAGATAACGCCAGCAGGAATTAGCTTAGCATTAAAACATAAAATAAAAACATGGAGTTACTACTTGCCTGTCATTCAAGGGCCATTAAATCCTCCTCCGGGCACTCGTTTATGTTCCATTCATCCACACAGGAAAACATTTTGTGGCTTCACTGGGGATATTCGCCAGATAAATTATGCGATGGGCGCTCTGGTTGCTTAGGAACCTAGAATGATCCTTTTGCCGAAATGTAAAACGCTTTCAGCGGACTCGCGAGGATTTCTCTCGTGAGCGGCTAAGAGGAGTAAAATTGTATTCCTTGCTCTGTCTATTGGGTTGTTTTGCTTTTTAATGTGTTGGATGTCTCCAAACAATAACTGAAGAATTTGCATCTGTAGTTTTGGCACCATTTTGGCTTTTATTGTGTTACCTGGAGAAGTGCATGGCATTCTGACCAGCTACGCTAAAGTAGAAGTTGGCGGTGTGCTTCATCTCGTCCGCGTGGCCCGTCTCTTCGATCCAGTGGCCGATCGGGTGGCAATAGACGCCGTCCACCACGTTGTGCTCGTCATAGGTGCATGTTCTGTCGTGGTGTGGCCCGTTGCCTGCGGACAATGAAATATTATTGAGGCCCGTTTTTCTTTTTGGCCCACACACTCAAAGTTTAACAGATTCTTCAGTTTTATGTTTTACACCAAAAATAATACAATTTTGAGTGAGTTGATTTTGTGGGCGGAAAAAAAAATACAGTATGTTGTTATTTTGTTGTTGGGTTGGGATAGTGGTTCTTATACACATGCGTTGAAACTTTAAGAACATGTATTTTGCACTTGCATTGTCCAGATTTAAAATAACATCTTCACACGTTTGGTTAGGAAGTGCATGGTCCTATGTGGCCCCACAGGAGCACTGATGAAATAAGAAATTGTAGCTCTCCTTCAGCATTTAAATTGCCCATCCCAGGCTTAGCATATCACGCAGGTTGCTACAGAGAGACCGGAAGAGTCACTGATAGGCATCGAAGTGCATTGCCTTGGAAATGTACCACTTTTTGATTAGTATGCATGCCTTAGAAAACTTCAAAATTAGGCAACAGCGCCTGTTCTGTTCATTGACAAAAAGTTACTGAAACAATGACAGCGAGACTCAATTCCGTCTTAGGACTTTGCTGCCATCGTGTGGTCAGGGAGTGAACTGCATGTTATTTTCATGTGATGTACCTTCCCAAACATAATGTCCGTCCGTTCTTCGGATGAACTTGAACCACATCGTGTCCTTAAAGGGCTCCCGCAGACGCACGTCGCCGAGCCACAGACGCGGCTCGCGGGTCGACACGGAGCTCTGACACGCACTCATCCGAACCGCTTTGCTCGGATCCCACCGGCCCATTTCCTCGCGCGAGCCCAAAATAAAGAGCTCGACGTTCGGCGAGTCCGCTGTGATAATGACGCCGAATCGAAATAACATGCTGGACATGTTCTCATTTGAAACGTAGTCGTGGTTGCGCCTGCAGCTCTTCAAATAAACGATTTATATTTAGGAGCGTGTTGACGGAAGTAAAGGTAAGGTGGGTTAAATAAAGCAAGAAGCACCGAATACTAGCGCTGCCTACTGGGGGCATTTGGAAATGCACCAATCCGCTCTTCATTATTTTTTATTTTTTTATTGCATTTCAGTCGTGGTTCTCATTTTTTTTATTAATGTTTTACGCCACTTTAATTAATTAATTCCTTATCTATCCAAGTACCGCTATCATGATTTTTTTTTTTTAAATGCAGCAAGACAGAAAGCCCAAGTGGTTTTATTCCCCCAAAAATATATATTATAAAAAAAAATAATAAAATATGATATTGTAAACCATTGGAACATTTTACCTAGTTTGAACTTTGATGCTCTGCTTGAATATAGGGAAAAAAATCTGTTAAAATCTACTGCACTTAAAATAAATACATAAATACATATTTGAAAACAAACAGTAATAAAATATTGACTACAAATTCTTCTCAACATGTGTACTGGATTACATTTAAAAAAAAAAGAATAAGCCACTAACATTTTTGCACGGTTTTGATCTAGTGATCCAAACGCATACCAATAAAGTACTTGTAGTACACATACCACATTTTGAAAACCACTGTATCGTGATTATAATCCCTCGCGAGAAAATTCTAAATAAATGTCAGGGCAATATTGTCATTTCATTCATGTACCTTTTCCATTTACAATTCAGTCAATTCACCACAGCAATCCACCTTTATTTTTAAAGTTTACAACCACAAGCCACACTTTCAGATATGACAACGCATGACAACGTGTAAACGTCGAGAATACGAAGTCAGGGTTACCAGGTTTTTCCTGTGATGCTGAAGTCACTTCAGGCTAAAGCAGACAAGCAGAACCGGTAATAAGTCCCACAGAATTTACATCCATCCAACACGTCACCATACCACCCAAATCACTCCGTATTTAAAAGCCGTTTGAGCTTATAGACAATTTTTAATATCCAGATGGCACTGTTGGTTTAAATAAAAAGTTTAAGAAATATCAAGTCAGTGTGCTTTCAGCCCAATGTTGACCCGTGAGTGTCAAAAAAATACAACAGCTGGTTCATGAAGCAGATTTGAAGCTTCATTTACCCATCACTAGAGAGATTAACAAAGATGCATGATTAGGTTAAGAAACACCGGCATAGATTCCGCAAGAGATTTTGGTCCATAGAAGTCATATGGTTGGTGCAGGTTTAGAAAAGTTTGTGGTTATCCGCTTATTTCCTGCCAAAAATAAGAGCTAAGGATGGCCAAAATCAGCATTCAGATTATGTTCACAAGATCAGGTGTTTATTGGTCATCCAAAAAGACGTCCTATTTACTTAATAATGCTGCTGTCCATCTGACTTGGGTCCAAATACGTGTACGGAACTACAAGCTTTGAGTTTCTGGTCTTGATGTCTTGGCTCAGACTTGATAAGTCTGCTTGAAAGTCCTTCATCATCTGCTTGATTTCCGGCTCTTGGAATCGTTCGACAGGATATGAACCCAGCGGTATCTGCCGGTATCGCAAAACAGAAAGACACATTCACTCCTTTCGAGTATTTTCCCGTCACATCGGGATGAGAGATCAAACTTACGGAATCCGAGTAGTTCAGCGTGAGCACATATAGAATGCTTGTCGTCGCCACCGTCTCGCCAATGTTTGGGAGGGTCTCCAAAATGGTCTTCACGCTGGACTCTCCTTTGGTGGTTGGAGATGCCTTGCGCAACAGTAAGGACCCGTTGGGGACGAACATCTGGTAGTCAAACTAAAATATCGAAAGAAACGACTTTAGTTCAACCAGAACTGTGTTCACCCTTGGTCCCGCTGATGTGGTCCAATATTTGTGTCCACATCAGACCTCTACTGAAAAACAACTTTTCGAGTCTAAGATGAACAATTTCACCTGTCCGTTATTGACAGCCGCATGTTGAGCTGAAACAGTGAAGATCACCATGGTGATAAACTTGGCTACTTCCTCAACACTTTGGAATGCCTCCGGACATCCTGTGACACAAAAACCCAAACAGTTTGTGTCGCGTTGCAGAGACATCTTTGAGAAATTCGACGGGCTTTACTACCTGAGGATTTACTCCCTAAAAAGCAGCGAGTGAATATCTCATGGATCCATCCTTGTAGCTCAGAGTCTTTGACCACCTCGTTGTTTGAACGATAAAAGTATCCCACGACAGCCTTCACAAATCTGCCAAGTGAAAACGAGTCACAATTTGTCTCTTGCGTGACTTAAACCCGCCGTCAGTTATTTATGATGGTAAAGAAAACAAAAAAAGAACCTGTGAATGACATCCCAGAGTTTAAGACTGTCATCTCTGTAGTAGAAACTGGGGATAGACCCGAGTCCTCGACTGCAAATGTTGTCCGGTATGCAGAGCGAGCTGTACGTTAGCGCACTTTGCGCGCGTCTCATTAGCTCGGTTATACCATCCAGTCCAAGTGTACTCTACAACATTAGACGCACATGGACGGCGTTAGATATGACAAAAGATAAAACAATCAGTCAGCTATGGAACAACGTCGTACCGTTGCAAACGTCCCAGAAGGTCCCAACAGGATTTCACGGGCCTGAGCATTGACGTGAAGAATCCACCGGAAGTGAGGGAGCAGCAACTATACAGAAAGGAACAAATGACCAAAAAATGTCATTTGGGGTAACATGCCTGGTCTCATCCTTACCGTGAGGAACTTGTTCAACTCGGAGAGACTAAGTCGAGTCGCTGAGCCTGATTTGAGCCCTCGGAAAAGACTCAATAGTCGCTGATTCGAACCCTTGAGAGGAGCTAGCTTAGGTAGCCACTTGGGGCTTCTCTGGCAAGCTATTCCAGTTATGCCTCCCCAGGGCTAGACCTAAGGGCAGACCTGGAGGAACTAGGTCATCCAGCTAGACTGTCAAACCTGCCAACCGACCCAAAATTGTATTTGCGCAGAGATGAAGCTACACATTCTGGATATTCTTGTTACCCCACATACCCTAAGATGCTTTGTGCTTAGAGTCGCAGACCAAATCACTTCTAATTGGGAGATGGAGTCAGATTTAAAAAAAAAAAAGGGCCAGGGTACCAACTGGATTGCTGGTCAATCAATCACAAGGACAAAAAGGTAACTTTTTTAATTATTTTGTGTCAAGGCAGTTCCAGTCGATGTTGACACTACTGAAGGAGTTGTTTCTCCGTGGACGCAAGCTTTACCTTGTAAATGGGATGAATTAGCGGGAAGTTGCGGAAAAGGCTCATAGCCCAGGTCTCGGCGACAAAGTGAGTATTCTTCAGGTGGGAGATTGCCTGGTGAGTCACCATATCCGCATGTTTGACGATTATCTTGGCTAGGAGCCAGTCCATCTCCAGGTCGCTCGGCAGGAAAATTGGGTTTTCCTTTGAGGGTTGCTGATGCACCTATGAAAACATTGGAGGACATGGCGATAAACTCGTCAATCAACCATCAAATGATATTTGACCAGTTGCAAAATACCTGTATTGCAATTGGCTTCAGTTTTTTCTCGGGGTTCAGGTAGAATAGACAAAGAGGAGCAGGCACGGCCAGACGTTCACCCTGATACACCCTCCCTGGTATTCCGCTTAAAATCTTCTGGTCGTAGAGGAACATATTCCCTCTCTGTGTGACAATGAGGCGTTACATCGCAATCAAGGTCAAGGAACGGAATGTCCGACGAGCGTAATCAAAGGAAGGAGCGTTTCATAGATACCTTAAATTCATTGTGCAGAGGCATACCTATCTCTAGGTACGGCTTCACCATTTCCTCGGTGACTGGGAAATTTGGAGGAAGTTCTGAACAACGTTTGATCAAAAGGGGGTTGATGCCATTCAAGAATTGGTACCCATAAAAGTCGTCTTCTTTCCAGTGCTTGGCAAGGTACTCTGAAACAACGGAAATGAGAACACCCATTTCCAAATCTTCGTACAAGCAGAAATGCTTTTTTGGAGGGCTACTGAAGAAAAACCCGTGACCCACCTGACATTTCTGTCTTTCTGTCTCTGGAGATTTTTTTCATGTCTTCAAACGTTTGCCAACTTTCTTCCGATCCAAGCATTCCCTTAAATTTCAGCTCTCTGAAGCTGAAGTGCAACAGGGTTGAGATGCTTTCACTGACACTGACATAATCACAAGATCAGGACACGATGCTAAATCGTCAGAAGCTTACCCTGAACGCAAGGCCGACTGAGATTCTTCAACTCTGGACTTGGACATGCGGATTTCAGCCGGGACATTTGTAGAATTAAAATGGCTGTGGTGAGGAAGTCGTTCATCCGTCACGACCCATCTAGCAAAGACGGCACCTTTTTTTTTTTAGAACCCACCTTGAAATGTCTTCATGATTGCATCCTTGGCGAGAACTTACGGAAAATTGCTCTTTTTGGATTCAAGCTCTTTTTTGCGGTGTTCAATCAACAATGGGTGGTCATCTTCAAAAGCCTTCATGGCTTAAAAAAAAAAAAAACGGCAAATTATTTGACATTGTGAAAAACTTGATTTTTCACCGAATTCTCGAGCAAACCTTTTCCTCCTCGGAGCTCCACGACTTCGTTCTTGGAAAGCCACTGGTAACACGGGAAAAGAAGCGTCTCTCCCTCAGGGGTGGTCACTGTTAGTTTGGAGCAAAACCACTCATCATCCCAGAGCCCAAAACGGGGGTTTTTCTCCACCTTCACCAGCAGAAGCTTCCCCAGAGATGCGTTGGTTTTGATGGTGTACGTATCACTCTAGAATTTAAGACATAAGGGCAAAAAAAAAAAAAAGGTCGTCTTTAAAATTTCTTTGTAGCCCACATAGACGCAAGAATATAACTGAGTCTTTGCCTCAGGTATGTTTCGAAGGCAGCGCATTTTCTACACTTCATTCTTGGATCTGGGAAGCTGATGTGACTGCATTTCTGTCTCCCAAAGATTTCATTTCATTTAGTGAGCAGTGTTTGTCCCCAAGTGTGCAGTACACGCACACGGTTTCTCACACCGTCTTGACTCACCGTCGCAGTCTTAAAGTCGATGCCCCAGTTATCCAAGTCAGTTTTCTCGCTCTGCCCTTCGCTCCCGAGCAAGGTGACGAGTATGTGGTCCAATGTACCAGCGCAGTCCCTTCCTCCGGTCACTACTTCCAGCTTGTACTCTGCCATGGTCACTCGGTAAGCAACTGTTGACGTTCGTCTTCGAAGCTGACTTTGAAAAATGTGCTCAGGCGGTTTTTCCAGAGTTTCCAGTTGGCTTCTTAACTCGGCAGCGTCTTCTTTGAGGGTCGGCCTCTCTCTGCTTCAAAGGACTAGCCTGACAAGAGACGGTAAACTTACAATTTGGGTGAAATTTTATTCTGTCTGTGGGAGAGTATTTGGGCTTAAAGAGTTTAGACATGTCAATATTTCCGCAAATTCAAGTTGGCACGTGCCAAGAGCCTTCAGGGGTGTACCGTGTACAAACGGGACGTGACTAACTTGTTAAACATGTTGGACCTATCCAACTGTGAGCTGGAACTGACTGATATTAGCTACGGCACCCAAGATCCCCCCAAAAAAAACAACTCAATGATCGTATTTGCATCCCACCCGAAAGGCCAAATACGATTTTACACTGCGTTCATACTCTTGTTGCGTAATCGTAAGTAAATTTTAATCAATGTCACTAGCCACGTCTATTTTAAGTATTGCAAATATAGCTTATTTAATGTCTTTCTTGCTATAGCTCCAGAGAAGAAAAGAGATTAAAGTCCAAGATCAGCCAACATGAAGACTTTATTGACCAGCAATATTTTTTTTTTTACTCCTGATTGGATCATTCCAATGCAGCTACATAAAGTCACAGTCTGTCAATATCAAAGACAAGTCAACATCTGTTAAATAGCTACACTGTTTTCAGTTTCTTTGGGGTTCAAGTACGGGTAGGGCAGTTGAAGCTCCTCGTTCCGCCTCACGATGGCGTCGCTGAGCGTGGACAACTGTGCTTGAAAATCCTCCATCATCCTCAAGACTGCAGGCTCGCTAAAACGTTGAGGATAGTGACCCAGAGGGACCTGGCCGGGACAAGAGGACACTTTTTAAGGCGTGATGAAAACCGACGTAGCAGTTGCGCTTTAAAATAAAAAAATTGTTGGACTTACAAAGTCATCGTACTTCTCGCTGAGGAGCCAATGAAGCGACATGGTGAGCGATGCGAAGGACTTGTTGGGCAGAGTCATCAGTATGTCATCCATGGTCGCATTTCCCTTCACCGTTGGTGGCGCAAGATGCAGCAACAATGGACCGTTGGGGACCCAACTGAGATAATCCATCTAGAGGGAACAAACAAATAGTCAACTTTACACAGAGCAAACCCAATTTTATTTTTTTTTTTCTTCGCAAAACATTTACCAGCCCCGTGTTCACTGAAGCGTGTCGTGCCGACGTGGTGAAAATCAACATCGTCAGAAACTTTATGAGCTCTTCCACGTTTTGAATGCTCGAAGGAAAACCTGTAATGCAAGTCGTCCATTTTATTGCAAACCAATTAGAAAAAAAAAAATATATCCAAGTGAGACTGACACGCAATACCTGAAGCAGCGTTGCCCAAAAACCCATAGTTGAAGATCTCGGTGACCCATTGCTGAAGCTCAAAATCTGCGGTAACTTCGCTGTCCAGCGGATAATAGTATGCCACTACTGCCTTGACGAAACTGAGCGAGGACCAAGAAAAATCTGGCTTTGACACACCACAGTATTTAGAAATTTATTCATTTCATTTTTTTCCCCAAGTTCGGCGGGCCGGATTCAAACGTTTAACGGGCCGCATTGTGGCCCCCGGACCGTAGTCTGCCCACACCTGCCTTCAGCAAATGACAGTTTTACTAGGTGATTTTTTTTTTTTTTTTTTTTTTAAATCTCGACTCACCTGTTAATGACATTCCACATCCTCAAAGCATCATCTCTGTAATAAAAGTTGGGGATGGACTCCAGACCTCTGGCAGCAATGTCTTCCGGAGCACAGAGTGACGCGTAGGTCAACTGGGCGAGTGCCCTTCTCATGAGCGCCAGTTGTCCTTCTGCGGAAATCGAAGACTTGGACAACAACAAAAAAAAAAAATTTGGGGAGTGATGAGTCGATTGATCGAACCGAGGAGATGTTGATCACAAAAATATTCATACGTTATCGAAGAATTTCCCCGGGCCATAGAGAAGAGCGCGGGCTACCGTGTCGACAAAGAGGGTACTTCGATGATGCGGTATCAGCAGCTGCAAGACGCAACGAACATCAGCGGCATTCGTCAACTCATCCTGGGGAATAATTTCGTTTACCTTGCGCAGCGGGTGAATGGCGGGCAGGTTGCGAAGCGTCGCCATTGCGAAAACCTCCGCTACCAGGTGAGTATTGTGCAAGTGGCTGACTAACAAACAATGCAAGGTGTCCACGTGTCTCACGTGCAGTTTCGCCAGCAGCCAGTCCACCTCGGAATCACCGGGCAGAAAAATCGGATTGTCCTTCGAGGGCTGCTGGCCAAGCTGCGGGGAGGAAGGGGATTATTTTAGTTTGGATTAATTAAAAAATAAAATAAAGGCAAACCTGAATGGCAAGAGGAAGTAGTTTCTTCTCCGGAGTCATGTAAAGTAGGCAGAAGGCAGCAGTCAGAGGAACACGTTTGCCATTTACAACAGTTGTTGGCAGATCTTGCATGATTTTGTAATCAGCGATGAATATGTTGCCATTCTGTAAAAGAAATTTGCCGTTGAAGCTCACCGGTTAGGATCAAAAGTGCATTAAAAAAAAGGTTTTGAAAAGTTTAAAAGGTCAAACTGAAGGTTTTAGTGTGATCTTGAAATGTGTACGTCACGACTGACTGGTTAGCTTACCTCCATCTCTTTTGACAGAGTGGTGCCGTCGGCCAAAAACGGCTTCACCATTTCATCGGTGACCGGGAAGTTGGTCGGCAGCTTGGAGCAGCGTCGGATCACGTAAGGGTTGACGCCGTTGAGAAACTGGTATGCGAAAAAGCTGTCGTTCTTCCACAGCTGCGACACTTTTTCTGGATGAGATTGATTGTCTTATTTGTCATTTATTTATTTATTTTTTTTAAATTAACAATACCTGCAAGGGTTGATTTTGTGAACCAGGAAACATTCTTCATGTCCTCAAAGTTCTCCCAGTGTGCCATAGTATGCAATACGCCTCCCTCTGTGAGTTCATCCCTTCTGTGTAAAGTAATGACAACTATTACTATTCACTA
This sequence comes from Idiotropiscis lumnitzeri, assembly GCF_059441095.1. Taxonomy (NCBI): domain Eukaryota; kingdom Metazoa; phylum Chordata; class Actinopteri; order Syngnathiformes; family Syngnathidae; genus Idiotropiscis; species Idiotropiscis lumnitzeri. The sequence goes on along the minus strand of NC_142411.1, from coordinate 4,869,177 downwards.
AATCAACTTGAATTTGAGACAGAAAAAAGGTTAATACGCTCACGCAAACAGTCGCCTGTACGCAAACTGTCTGGCTTTGGAGATTGAGAAGCGGATTTCTGCCGGGAGGGAAATTGCATCTTTGATGCGTAAGACAAATGCCATTCCTTCGGCGTACTCGTCCCATCTGAGGACAGGGAAAGAAAAAAAAAAAAAAAGTCAGTTTTTACAAGATGAAAGCCAAATTAAAGTGGGTCTCGCTCACTTGTATGTTAATTTCTGTTGCGCCAATTCCTTTTTTCGTTGGTCTTCAAGTCGGGGATAGAAGTCTTCAAACGCTTTTGTGGCTGCCAGAGACGACATTTTTACAAAAAAAAAAAAAACCCTAAAATTGTCACAGCCACTCACGCAATTGAATAGAGTGCCGGGAGCGCCCTCTGCTGGCTGCTAGAAGACAGCACTATTCGCAATAAGTTTTTAGGTTGTTTCACAAGCTCTACAATTTACTCACGTAAAAAAACGGTAAAATAAGAAAAATAAAAACTAAAATGTGCGCATTGGCTGGATTACAAATCAATTCATTTTAGATAGCAGAGCAAATAAATGCATGCCATTTGATGTTCAACACCGACCTCTGCCCCCTCTCAAAAGCACAAGGTCACCCCTGGACAACCACTTGTAGCAGGGAAAGAAAACGTCATCATCCTCTGGCGTCGTCACCATGATAGTGGAGCAAAACCATGATTTATCGTCAAATTCGTGCAAAGGATCTTTCTCCACTTGAAGGAGGAGGAGGAATCCCAATGTGAACGCAGACGTCACTGAAAATGTTCCCACCTGCAGGTGAGAAACTGTGAACACACTTGCACTTTTTTTTTGGGGGGGGGAAATGAGTTGAAGCTTTGTTGAGACAAAATTAGTCATTTGCTGCCATCTTGTGGCAACTATATGCAATTACAACAGTTTCGAGTTGAATGAATTTGACCTTTGAACTTTTGAATGTACACGTGCACTTTCATGACAGCTGATGCATTCAAAAGTTCTAATTAGCTTTACCTGCAAAATGCATTTTAGGTTCATCTTGAAATTTCATCCGAAAGCCAATGATCCAATTGACTTTTTTTTTTTTTTTTTTAAAAGAGTCTAGTATTACGCAACATACCTTTTCAGTTTCATCACCCAGGCCCACACGGGTCAGCTGTGTGCGGTTGGACTGGGCCTCGGCACCCAGCAGAGTCACATAAACGTTGTCAAAGGTGCCAGCGTTCGGCATGTTGCCCGTTGTCACCGTCAGCGTGTACGCCGCCATTTCCTACTTCGAAAAATCGTGATCAGCAACACCCATGCAAGTAAATCCGATTTTCTGTTAGGCCGCCGCCACCACGCAGCTCTGCTTTGCTTCTCACCTCAAATGGGTGCAAATCAGATGAGGGCGGAAAAGCCTTTAAATGAAATGTCCAACCCCCGTTGAGCAGAGACAGGTGTGCGCTATTGACTACGTACTTAATGAGTGATTTTCTTTTTTTCCTGACCTCAAAAATTAAAGGGAGAGGTCATGGGAATAAGGAAAAGCTAAGCGTCTAATGCATGGGTGTCAAACTCAAGGCCCGCGGGGCTAAATGTGGCCCTCTAACCCAGAGGCCGTGTCTGCTTTCTGTCTTCCTAAATACATTATTTTAATTTAAATTTTTTTTTTCACGTTGACCAAACTCTCAGACCATCAATTGGACACTACACTACAAACCAGTTCAGGTTTTTCATTTTAGATTCTTTCTGCAGTGAGAAGGGAACAAACACGTGGATGTTTATTGAACAAATAAGACACAAAATATTTATTGGACTCAACTGACCGTGAATGTGAAACAAATGCGGTTTTATAATCATTCAAACGAAATCACATGGCCAAATGCGTTAAACATTCAATAAATGCGACCAACATTCAGTCCTGTCAACATGGATGATATGCAGTAAACTTGGCGCCATGCGGTAATACAATTTGGTGAAAGTTCACATTTGTTACTGCAAATAAAACGTTGGCAGTATGGCGTTTTTTTGTTTTTTTTCATTAAGGCAATAAAGTGTGCTAAGTCTTCTCAACAAAACTAAATTGAGATATTGGGCCTTCTTGGATGATAAATTGCACTCCAAACCTTTCCAGGTTAACTTAAGTTGAAAGCCAAATATGCCAACGTTTTTGTGAGTGGCGTACTCGACAATCATTTTGTGTGTCCGCATCGCTTTTGGAGTGCATTTCGGGTACAGTGCTTCTCATCTCCTCCTACAAATCTTCTGGCCATCGATATTTTCGCAGCTTGCTCAAGTGGTCCTGCCCCAAGCCCATGGCGGGGAGGGGCACCGGCTCGGTCCGGTCCACCACCGTGTTGTACTTGCACGTCTTCAGGTGGTTTGACATGCTCGGCACGTCTGTGAAGCCCCACTTCAGCACCGGGCTGAACGCAGTGCTGAACCGCCACACCTGCAGTCCAACAAAAACGTGATTAGCTTGGATTTCAAGTGCGTGTTAGGGTCATCAATATTTAGCTATAACAGGCGTGGGCAAACTACGGCCCGGGGGCCACATGCGGCCCGTTAAACGTTTTAATTGGGCCCGTCGGGCTTGAAAAAAATTAAATGAATAAACCTTGTTAGTGTTTTATTTTCTAAATACTGTGGTTTTTCAAAGACATTTATATTGTTGTAATGCTTTTGTTTAAAATTAAATGTATTTTGTTTTTCTCAGATGAGGTGAGGTTACCAAAACACTCCATCCATCTGCCAGATTTTAGAACCCATTGTGGCCCGCCAATCCAAAAAGTTTGCCCACCCCTGATCTATAAGGTAGCAAAAGGTAGGAGGGTATTTATTTAGGTAAGGTGATGCAGACCGCTCGACCAAAGACCTCCACCAAGGCACAATCCAGTCTTAACTTTTTTAACACTTCTGAGCAGAGCATGTTGGCGTCAAGTGAAACTCACTTTGTGTTTAACCTGCCACGATGTCCTCCTGTGACCACCGGAGCACTGCCTCTTCTCCCACTGCAGCTCCACGATACCTCTGGTGTGCAGGAGACTGGAGCATACCTCCCTCAAGGTCCGCGACGCCAAAGACAGTTGGCACAGGCTGAAGCTGTCCAGGAAGCCAGCGATGTGCCACAGGATCTCAAAGGGTAGTCCACTGAACTGGTCCGACTGGGAATCGCCCGAGAGTTTGGCCCTGGGGTGAGGCTGCACCCCGAAGGATCTCAGGAGCCTGCTGTGAACCACCTTGGCCCCCGGAGATGTGGGGTAAAACCTCCGCTGGGAGAAGGTGCAGCCGTAAAAAGCGAGCGGGCAGCGGTGCTCTATCCAGCCGTTGAGCCCGGCGTGAACGTCGCCGTGGACGTTGGTGAAATGCGAGGAAAACTCATCCCGGCGGAAGGACTGAGCGCACACGAAGGGGAACATGTGCTGGTAGCGGGCGTTGTTGGGGATGTAGTAGTTGAACGGGACCGCCTCGACCTCCAGGGCTTCCAGAACGAGGCCAAGGCGGAGGGTATGGAAGGGGCTGGGGCAAGAGATCTGGGGAGATGCGTGGTCGTAGGCCGACGCCGACGCCATGTCGCCGACCCTCGTGTTCGTGACCAGCACGGCCGCCGGGATCGGGAACGTCTGCGTGCCCGAGTGGATGCGGCCGCCGTCCGTGCGGAGTGGATCCGAGATTCTTCTGTACTCCCTGGACTCCTCCAGACAGAAGATCAGGGCGGATGTGATCAGGTCAATTTCTCCAAGTCCAATGGATTCGTCACCCAGTTCCAGATCTGAGGTGTCCACTGCTTTGTCCTCGGTCTTGGTTTCCAATCGACTCTGACTTGAAGGACTCTGGCCCTTGGGGAGCATCCACTCTTCTGGCTTGTGGTTTTCAAGAACCGGTCCCGTATCTTGCAGCATCACATGAGCCCTCACAGGGGACATAACCACTTCCCGAGGAACAACCAAGTCCTCATCAGCGGTTCGTCCGTTTTGAAGCTGCACTAGTCCGTCCAGTCTGCTCCCCTGCATCGCGGCTTCTGCTCTCACACCTTCAGCGCGGCTATCAGATGAGTCTGCACCGCTAACCAGCTCCAAAGCTGCGGCTAAGCTCCGCGCTGTCTCCAGAGTGGCCTCGTACAGTTTAGTGTAGTGCTGCTCGTTGAGTCCGTTAATACCGTTGGCGATTAGCTCCTTCGCTTTCGCCGCTCGCAACTCAGATGATCCTGGGTCCGTCACCTTGGCAACATTACCCGCGGGGTCGGGCATGCCCCTCTGGATGGTGGGCGCGACGGCAATCAACCTGAGCGACTCCAGCAAAGTGCACTGGTCCTGGAGGGCGAGGGCCATGTCGAGCTGCTCCACCTCGTCCACACCGCGACTCAAGCGCTCGTACGAAGAGTAGTCCGTGCAGCTGACTGGCCAGCGGTTCCACTCCATGGTGCAGCGTACCACCCCGGCCGGACACACCTCCAAGTGCGCCGACATCAGGTTGCGCGCCACGGCAGCCGGGCAGCCGTAGGCCCTGTTCAGGCATGGCACCCTCGGCAGCGGGCACAGGAGGTGGTGCTCATCGGCTTTGCACGAGTGAAACACTGCGCCGCACGCTAGCGGGCAGCTGGTGAGTTCGCAGGAAGCGCCAGGCTGAGGTCTGACCATGCATCTCAGGTTGACACAGGACATGCAGTGAGCATGTTCCTCAGCCATTTTGAGGACCTGCCAAATAAGGGGACCAAGCAAACATTACATAATTTGTTCATTCGTTTTCTAAAATGCTTGAACACATTCTAAGGCTGCGCTCACGCTAAGCCCCTTGAGAGTAGAACAAGCCTTTAATACTTCACAAAAGCAAACGGCCTTGTAATTTCATCAACCCAAACCTATTTTTTTCAAAGGTCATAGCGCCATAAGAAAGCCGAGTACCCCCGTGTATTAGGCAGATATTAACCTGTACAAAAAACTTTTTGCATTGTGCCAAGCTGTCAAAATCGGTATTGTGTGAAATATACGCCTTTAAAAAAAAAAAAAATATATATATATATATATATATATATATATATATATTTGCATGTAGTATACTTTTATCCCCCCCTTTATTTAAGTAAATGAGTTGAATCAGTACTTTTACTTTAACAACTTTTTTTCCCCCTTCTTTTTTTTTAACACAAGTATCTTGTTGTTGAACTACATCAGTACAGACAGACTCAAGTACTTGTCATCACTTGAATTCAGTCACATAAAAAGAATAATTACTTTAGTCTTGGACTTCTTTTAACAAGACCGGCGAAGCTAACCTTGGCTAACAACAATAGCATTGTCGAAAGTTTCGCTCGCTACTTTTCCGTGCTCTCGCGATATGTAGCAAAAGAACAAAAGAAAAAAAATACACGTACGGAGAAAGTGGGGAGCGTCTCACCTTTTCCTTTATAAAACTACACGTTGGAGTGGACAACAATAAATGCAGCGGTGCAGGTAGTTTATGAGGGCTAAGTACACATTCGTGACTCTACTTCCTGCTCCCAACCGAGGCGGGTCACGTGACCGACACTTATGCTGTTTAGCCTAGCAGATGCTAGCTAGAAAACTCGCAAGTACACTCGATACTATCGCGTTTTCTTGATACCCATTCGACCACGTATGCAAGTCTGCGCGTTCGTGAATGGTCATAACCGTGACAGATCCCCCTTGCGGTTTATTTGCGTTGCACGGTTGATGTGGTCGCCACATTGATTGCCTCGGCCCGCTATACTTGCACGTCGACTGAGGCGCCATGTTTGTCAGGGCAAAGTTGCATTTGTTTGCCAGACGCATGTTATTAATTTGAGCAGAATGGCTTTTATTTCTCGTTTGTGTGTATTTGCGTGTGTGTGTGGCTTTATAAAAGATAAGAGGATTGTCTACTTGACGTGTTGACTTTACATAATAGTATTGCAGTACAGTAGTAAGCGATAAAGGTGTCGCTTTACATGAAATGCCTTTGGTTCCTTTAACTAAGCTATAGATATCTTATTTATTTCAATTATTTAAAAAATAAATTTAAAAAATGAGTATTTTTAGAATAATGCCATTTCTTTTCAAATACTACCTCACCAAAACGTATCAAAAAGATGAAAGGGATTCGTTTTGAATTTGGTAACTCACATCAGTTATTTTTATAGTGGTGCAACTTAATAAAAAAATATAAATACATTTTGTGAATAGTTTCCCATCCTCTTCTAATTGGTTGCGATACGCCGGTATTAAAAACTGCAATGCTCTGAGTACGCGCGCGAGGTCAGTGTTGTGCCATGTGCGCAGGCGAAGATCCTGAACAAAAAAAAAAGCAAGCCATTTCGATGGATTTGGGAAAGCTGCTGCTCCTATGGATGAACGCCAGGTGGCACAAAGAGATTGCGATTTGCTCTCCTTGGTGCTGAAACCCAGTTGACGCCCCTCACCCCAGAAGCTGTCAATCGTTTGTTGCTTGACATCATTCGGTTTTCTGAAAGTGCGTGTTTGTGTAACGATAATGACCGAACTGTCATATGTTAGGATTTTGTAGTCTTTTTTCCCCCTGCATAAAATAGGATCTGTGAGGGACATCTGTGGAGAAAGGGATGTGTGAGAGAGAGAGATTGTGAGAGCTATATAGAGAGAGCAAGGGACATAGTGAAACAGTCAGGGGGAGGGAAAGATGGAGAGAGAGCTATATTGCATGAGAGAGATTAGTGAGAGAGTGACACATTGTGCAAGAGAGAGTCATAAAGAGAGAGAGAGACATGGGTTAATATGGAGTCAGATGAAGAGAGCCATAGTTGAAGAATGCCTGATGGATGAGAGAACGAGAGAGAGAGAGAGAGAGAGAGCACTGTGGTGTAAAACTTTGGTGTGAATGAGAAGTAGAGGTATAGGAAGAGATAATGAGCGCTGTGGTAATGGAGACAGAGTTGAGCTGTGTATATGAGAGAGGGAGCACGAGAGATCTATGGCTAAAGGTGAGAGAGAGAGCGAGTTGGAGATGTTCACAGAAGGAGAGAGATAGAGGGATCTATGGTTAAATGAGAGAGCAAGAAATAGCCGAAGAGAGAGAGAGAAAGAGAGAGCTATTGTGTGCGCGCGCGCGTGCGTGTACGTGTGAGGAAAAGGAGCGAGAGAGAGAGAGAGAGATCTGCAAATGGTTAAAGGAGTGCGAGAGAGAGAGAGAGAGAGAGAGAGAGCAAGAGCGAGAAGACGAGCGCGAGAGCAACACGCGCTCAAGAAGACGAGCGAAGGAGGCACGCGACATGTCTCCAGGATTCAGGTAAGTTTGGACGCTCCAAACGCCCTTTCGTCCCATTTCCACGTAGGCTACGCGCACGCGGCTACGTGTCCGCGCGCGGGAAGGCGCCAGGCAGGCGCCACCGGAGCGCCTTCCTCGTGTTCGAGGGCCGACTCGGTCATGACAGGCTACCGACGAGATGCGGCGTGACAATTCCACGGACGCTCTTTTGCCGCTTGCGCTGTCTGTCTGTCTGTCCGCAGTGCTGGAATCCGGCTTGAGTCTCCGTGGAAGCGTCCGCGTCCATGTCCGCGTCCGCGCCCAGTGCGATTTGTTTCGTACCTTACTCCAAATAAACACAGGACTGATAGAGGCACAAATCAGGTTCGACGTATTGGCGTCTTTATTTTTCACGAATTATTGAACCTGGGCAACTTTTGGAGATTTGCTGCATATTGTCACTGAAGTCGTATATATGTACAGAGTGTATGTCATGCAAAAAAAATATGAAATTTGGTCTGATGAATGAATTAAAATGCTCTTTCATTTTACTACAGCCTCGCATCTTGCAGTATAGAGACTATATTGGTCGCCCAAAAAAAATGTAATTTTTGTTGAAAAAATGAGAGAAAATAGTCATGCTACTAAAAAAAAGGTGTAATGTTTTGTAAATATTTTTCCGCCATGTTATGTGTCAAATTTCATGATTGATGAAATAAAACTACAAAAATGTCTGTAGTACTTGAATAGTAAAAAACGTGTTTTGTAAGAAAATTGTAAAACAACTGGAAAAAAGTTTGAATGACTAAATAATTTTGACGTGAAAAAAGTAGTTACATTTAAAAAAAAAAAAAAAATTGACGTTAAAATGTACAAGTAATGTCCTGCAAATAATGTGGAAATATTGTGCTGAAAAAGTCATAGTCGTCGTGAGTTGAGAGGAAAAAAATGTGCATAAATGATGAGAAAGTTGAATTATAACGTGCAAAGGGTGCTTTTCTATCAGATTTCTTTTTTTCCAAAAAGTACTCTGTAATTAGAAGTAAAGATCCTCGTCATCCAGAGAGTGTGTCTTTAGGGGGTGCTTAGGCACCAGCCCACCACTCAGCTGAGTCAACTTGAATAACACAAAAATGAAATTCTAAAGTTAAATAATAAAAATAAATTACATTTGATCTCATTTTGTGATGGGGCGCAAAACTCTTTTCTCATTGTCTTGCTAAAAAGTTTCATGATTGCTGCTGTTCTACTTCCTGTCTAGATGCGCGTTGACGTGCTGCAGGCGTGGCGTCGGCAGGTGGCTGGGATAAACGGCGACGTGACCGCAGCTGCTATGCGCGCCCCCTCGGCACACCTCCTCTAAAGATGGCTCCCCTCGCGCTGCTCCTGCTCTCCGCCTTGCTCTCCCGCCTCCCCGCGCCCCGCCACGCCGCCGGCATCCACGAGCGGGCCGCCGTGCCTCGCGCCGTCTCCCGCTCGGTGGCCCGCATGGACGGCGACGTCATCATCGGCGCCCTCTTCTCCGTGCACCACCAGCCGTCGGCGGAGAAGGTGGCCGAGCGCAAGTGCGGCGACGTCCGCGAGCAGTACGGCATCCAGCGGGTGGAGGCCATGTTCCACACCCTGGACCGCATCAACGCCGACCACCAGTTGCTGCCCAACATCAGCCTGGGCTGCGAGATCCGCGACTCGTGCTGGCACTCCTCCGTGGCTCTGGAGCAGAGCATCGAGTTCATCCGCGACTCGCTCATCTCCATCCGCGACGACAAGGACGGTTCCAAGTGGTGCGTGGACGGCCAGTCCCACTCCAGCCAGCCGCCGCCCACCAAGAAGCCCATCGCCGGCGTGATCGGGCCGGGCTCCAGCTCGGTGGCCATCCAGGTGCAGAACCTGCTGCAGCTCTTCAACATCCCGCAGATCGCCTACTCGGCCACCAGCATCGACCTAAGCGACAAGACCTTGTTCAAGTACTTCCTGCGGGTGGTGCCGTCCGACACCCTCCAGGCCCGAGCCATGCTGGACATCGTGCAGCGCTACAACTGGACCTACGTGTCTGCCGTGCACACTGAAGGTAAGACCGTCCATCCGGCTTCTCGAGAACTTGTTGTCACAAACGATACATTTCAAATCCAACCTACGACTTTCCTCCTTGGAAGGAATCCGCATTGGCGTCTCGCGCACTTTCCCAAACGTCTCTTTAAAGATCCGATCGTGAAGGTCTTGATGTGGTCCCTGTCTTCGCAATAGAATCCCTTAATGACCTTGTGGCCCTTGGGAAGGAGGTCCAACAATTTGGGAGGTTGCTCCAGCACGGTGATGTTCTTTATGGCTAGGAAGTGTCAGATGCTCGGGACGTTGGGCCCCATTCACAATGATCGTCGATTAATCGATGTTGTCATTTATATTCGTCTACTCGATGTGCCTCAAATGTTCCCGGGTAAAATTGTCACAGAGGTTAAGGCAGTGCTTCTCAAATAGTGGCGTGGGGCCCCCTGGAGGGCGCGGTGCGATGCTGAAGGGGGCGTGTGTGACCCTGGGGAACATGCTTTTTCCCCGCCATATTACAATAAAGTGTAATTGCACATCCACTCCAGTAGTTGGCAGTGGCGCTCTCCTTGCACGTTGTGCGCAGCGAGTATTCACTCTACGGTGTAGGTTTGTTTTGGAACGAAAATGCTATTATTTATAGTTGCAACGGAGAGTGGGCGGTGTGGGGGGGGGGGTGAATTTTTTTCTTCTTGCTCGGGGGGGGGGCGTAACATAAAATTAGGCAACCGTAACGATAAAAATGAAAAATGTCTACCTTTTCAACAAATCTGCGGTGAGATATCTTCTTTTCTTCTCATAAAATGAGAAAAACTCTTCCCTTTTTTTTTTCCAGTGTGGCCCTAAATACTACCTCGTAGTAATCCTGTGCACGTCATAGCACGCTGAGCTGGCTCACTCTTCTTTGGCAAACTGCTCATTTGCTCAGCCTAACAGCCCACAACAAAATTACTCTCAGGGGGTGAACTGTGTCCACACGGTGTCAGAGGTACACGCGCTCGGGGTTGAACCACTTCTGATTTGTATTTTTTACTTGCTAACACTCTCTTGATGTTGATTAATCTCCATCGATTAATCGATGACATCATTTATATTTTCATTGTCCACTTTAATGACGCCACGTTTTGCCTTCAGTTTCCTAACACGTCGGTGGGGATTTGTGTTCTCTTGGTCAGTGAGTGCCATCTCTTATTTTTTTTCTCATGGATCTCGCGATTACGTCCATGTTGTTAATGCCCTGTGGTAAAATCAACTCGTCGTCTAGTCAACTAGTCGACTAGTCGTTTCAATTGCGAACACACATCTTGACGTTTTGATTGAGAGCCCGCCTGACACGCCCACAAAAGTGACTTTTCGCCCTGTATCGTAAAGTGGCGCAGATACTCGTTAAAAAAAATACGGCGTCATTGAAAGAAACGAGCCAAATAATCGTTAAAAAAAAACTGCGTTTATGAGAAATAATCACAGTTCAGTTTTATGACTCTCGACAATAATGAAGGTTTGCTCTGGGAAAATTATAAATGCAGCTTGGTTGCCGTGGCAACAGTCGGGGCTGGCTGTGGGGACAAAAAAAAAAATGCAAGCAAAGTACCTGCGCGGGTGCTGATGTACTCGAGCGGGCTGTCCGCTAAATGTGCCCGCCAGCCGTCATCCGACTCGATTAACGAGGCCATTTGAAAAAACATTTGAAAGGCAAAAATCTTCATTGTTGTTTTTCATCAATGGGATTTTTGTCGTCCTGTTAATTTCTTCATGCGACGACAAGCACGCCTGATTGGATACGTGTGTGCGTTGTAATCCAGCGCTGAGGCTTTGTGCTCAATCCAAACCGTGACACGGCGGTCCACGTGGATGGAAAAGATTTAAGTGAGGAGGAGAAAAAAAAAAAAAAAACAGCTTTGCTGGGTTTCTTGATTGGGTTGCTGTGCCACGGAGCAGGCACGGCCCGCCTTGCCTTTGATTGCAGCGGCTAAAATCCCCGACACTCATTATCTCAGGATCAAGTCGGGGCGAACAACACTGAGGCAGAGGCCTTTTTTTTTTTTTTTCTTTTTTATACGGGGGCGGGAATGTATTCATTCTAATTAGCGATGGACGTTTCATTAAATGTATTCATCAGCAGATGAACAATGAGGTGAAAAAACAATGTAGCGTCATGACTTACTTCTTGTTTAATTAGATTTTTTTTTTCTCACGAGATGACATTACTGACTTCACGCTATTAAAATTACAACCATTTTCTGCTTTAAATGATCCCCCCCCCCGTTTAATTCCGGCGGCTTCAATCTAATTAAAGTATAACCTTATTCTTTTGAACGATTTCTTAAGTCTAAATTTTGGAAATCGCAAATCAAATAAATGTAATTTTTTTTGTCACCTAATTAAAATTTTTATGTGCAACTTTTTTTTCTGGGAGAGTTCTTTTGGCCATTTTATTTTATTTTTTTATTCAACTTGAAACCTGCCAAATCATTGGCGTGCAATGATGACAAAACAGATTTTTCTCACAAAATTAGGCACTGTACTAATGAAATTATTTCCTTCTCAGGATACAAATTGCAACTTCCTTCTCATAAAATAAATATTAAAAAAAAAAACTTTGACGTATTTATCCGTCATTGGTAGTAAATGAGTTAACATGCTGAAGTACGTTTTAAAGAGTTTCAACATGTTCAAAGCAGATGTGAAAGCTTATTTTATTTGATCTTCACTCGCTGGTGCGTCTGGAACGCATCCCCCGCGATAAACGTCGCTTCTTCATAAAGTCAACCAAAGTCTGTATTCTTGCTTCCCACAGGGAACTACGGTGAGAGCGGCATGGAGGCCTTCAAGGAGCTGGCCTCCCAGGAGGGCTTGTGCATCGCCCACTCGGACAAGATCTACAGCAACGCTGGCGAGAAGCAATTCGACCGCCTCCTGAGGAAGCTGCGCGAGCGGCTGCCCAAAGCGCGCGTGGTGGTTTGCTTCTGCGAGGGCATGACCGTACGTGGCCTCCTCATGGCCATGCGGCGCTTGGGCGTGTACGACGAGTTCCTCCTGATCGGCAGGTGAGTGAAAAACATTCCGTGCGGATGGCGAACGGATAACGGCGTGTTGCTGATGCGCGCGTCGCCACGGCAACAAACAAAGAACTGTGTAGAAATAGCATTGGCAAGGCGTACTGTAATTGGTGTTCACATCCAAAGTGAAACAATGCCAGGAGTCCATCTCTGCCTCGTTTGTGCCGTCTATCCTTTTCATTTCACCACTGAATTATGAGATGGTCTCTACTGTTTTTTTATTGGATTATTTTGCATTTATGGCCTTGAGGTGTTTCTCCCAGGAGATTTCCTGTAGTTATGACTTAACCTTTTGTGGTAGCCGTGGTTAGTGAACTCTGTCATTAACCGAGGATTCCCTATAGATAGATACCGGTCGCGTTCCTCAAGGCTCTGTCATAGGTCCTCGGCTTTAGAGAACTAGACTTGCCCATGAGGCTTGCTCTTTCGTGCACAGGCTTTCACGGGGTACTCTATGTCATGCAGACAGATGCTAGCAATCTTTCACAATGTGAATTTACAGATTTTTCAATCTCATCTACATTATGGCAATTTTCTGGCGTTCCACAGGGCTCGATATTAGGTCCATGCGACATAAATGTTTGAGTGGCTTAGTTCTTCTTTAGGAAAGATATATTTAACCATGGGTGGCACGGTGGTCGACTGGCTAGCACGTTGGCGGTTGTGGGTTCGATTCCGGCTCCGGTCTTCCTGTGTGGAGTTTGCATGTTCTCCCCGTGCAAGCGTGAGTTTCCTCCGGGTTTCCTAAAAAAAATTCCAAAACCATGCATGGCAGGTTGATCGAACACTCTAAATTGTCCTCAGGTGTGAGTGTGAGCGTGAATGGTTGTGCGTTTATGTGGGCCCTGCGATTGGCTGGCAACCAGTTCAGGGTGTACCCCGCCTACTGTTCGATGACAGCTGGGATTTACTCCAGCAACCTCCGCGACCCTCGTCAGGACCAGCCGTACAGATAATGGATGGATGCATATGAAACCATACTTATTTCTAGTTTCGCAGATGCATTGATTACATTTTTAAACTGGTGGCATTCCACAAGGCTTACTAGTAAGTCCACAGATTTTACAATAATTTTACTTGACCTATTATATATGCTACTGTCCATTTGTAAAATGAAAGCGCTCCCAGCCCAAATCGACGCCTCTCCCTTCTGCACTTGAGTATTTTGGGGAACTTCTGCATGTGAACTTTTAGATACTGTATTTTTGGGGCAAATATTGCAAAGTTTGTGACGAGTCGCTTATCTGCCTTTCATCCAGAAGAATGTCTTTTCTACAACATATCCAGAACGAGGAGGATAAAAAAAAAACAGGGTGGGGGAAGATGAGTGCTGCTATTCTGTCTCTCCGTTTATGTTGTACGACTTATATTTAATTCATTCCCGCATGTTTAAGTTGCCCGCATGGGGAAGGCACTCATTCTTTTCCGATGCGGCTTTTAAATTATCCATAGTGACGACACTCTCGGGTTATGAGTTCCTTTTCCTGGAGTCCTCTTTTTCTCGGAGATGGGGTGGGAGTGGATGGGCGAGGCGGGGCGGGTGGGAAGTAGGTCTATAGTTTGGCTTTTTGCGGCGGATTGTCTCCACGGATGGGCGACATGCATCGCTTCTGGGTCACGGGAAAAGAGAGACGGACTGAGGAGGTCTGTGCCAATTCGCACGATGAGCCGTGTGTGCATGTCATGAACAAATGAGTGGAGCTGTACGTTCGGTTTTGAATGTCACCGATTCTGTCGCTCCAGTTAAGATGGAAGCTGTATGGATTAAGAAGGAAGAGAGAAATCTACTGGTTAGCTATTTGAAAAAAGACCCCAAAAAATGTTTTGCTTCGACACACAGCGTGAATAAAAGCAGATTTGTGGGCCTTGGCGGAGGTTTTTGCTCTAATGAGCGCTTTTGTGGTTTAACAATTTCCCTTCTGCTCATAAACAAAATGGAAGCCATATCCTCCGCCGAGTTGCCTGTTGGCTGCTGTGATCATAATCTCAGGAGCTTGCGGTGACAAAACAGTTACGACCCCAGTAGATGAGAAAAAAAATGGCCTCCTTTTTTTTTTTTTTTATTGCCAGTGGGAGACATTCAAATTTTGGCTCAACATCCGGAAAAAAAAGGCTGCGTGAAATGCGTTTTTTTTTTTTTTTTCTTTTGTGGGGAGCTTTTGTTTTGTCCGCCGGGCGCCAGGCTGCTCTTCAGACGAGAGCCAGGTGTGCCAGGTGCTCGACCCACACGCATTCACCGGCCGACCCGCAGACGGCTCTCAGCACCACGCTTTGCATCCACTCCGCTCCGGAGTGTCTCTTGTCCTTTCCCTCTGTGGGATGTCACGCAACAGTTTTGGAATCGGTGATACAGTATCTTGCGTTTCGGTGGTTTGAAGCAAATGTGCCTCATAGTTCACGGTTTGAATCCCAGCTGCTCCTTTTTTTTTTGTGTGGCATGTTGAAGGATGCCGAATGATGCAGAGTGAACACCCGGTTGGCTCATTGTAGTTATAATAGTCGCGATTTTCAACAGCATATTAAAAAAGCTTTTGGGCCATTGAATTTCTGTAGTCAGGGTGATAACATGGCCATTGACCTTCATTACATAACCGGACAACAACACCAGGCTGGCAAAAAAAAAAAAAAAAAAAACCTTTTACGACACCACTCACAGCTAGTGTTTTTTCTCTGTGTGTTATTTTTGCTTCGTTAGCTTTCCTTTTTTTTTTTTTCTCTTTACAGCATTGTAAATAACCAGCAAATTCTGGTCCTTATTATTTTTATTATTATTATTAATAATAATATTTTATTTTATTTAGTTATTTTTTTAATTTAATTTAATTTAATTTAATTTAATTTAATTTAATTTAATTTAATTTAATTTAATTTAATTTAATTTAATTTAATTTAATTTAATTTTATATTTTAATTTTATGTCCTTTTTTTAATTTGTCGTTTGAAGTCAACTCAAATTGAATACTAATTATTCTTTTGTTAAAAAAAATGCATCCTAGTCCTAAAAACAAACATTTGCTTGGATTTTTTTTGTCACGCACCCCCACCCTCTCCCCCGCCCTCGCCCACTTTTTGTTCCTTTTATTTTCCTAACCGCACGATTAACACCAACTATCCCACGTCGTGTGCCGCTTGCTAATGTGCGATGAGTCCTTCCTCCCCGCATACTATCCTTAAATATTCATTTGCCACCTACTCAATTATCTCCGCACGTTGGCGAGCGACACCGGAGCTTCTCTCCCGGCTCGGCCTCAGTCGACGCACCTCTGAGCAAGTCGATCAGCATCCGCCGTCTTTTGTCATCATCCCTCCGGCTCGTGCTCCTGAGTGGCGGCGCGGTGTCAAACCCGCGTCGCTAATGCTCTCTCCGAGGCGCTTATTACCAAACATCATTTGCATAAGCTGCTTTTTCACATGTAACACTAATTTCAGCACACGCGGGATCTCCATCCCAAACATTCTTCTTCCGCTCCTGACAAAGGAATGTTCTCGTTGTCCCTTTTTGTGGAGCGCTGACACCACACGCCATCGGAGGTGGCGTAAGTGTCGTTACGTTGGTGCGATGAAAGCTGCCAACGCGTATTGTGTGTTTGTCGGGGCGCAGCCGGGTTTTTGCTCGGAGCTTGAATACATGAAATATTCCAACGTGAGAGAGAGAGAGAGAGAGAGAGAGAGAGAGTGCTAGCATGACACATTTAGCTGCTTCATTCCCTGCCATCTCCCAGGCTTTCATCTCCTCACCTTCTCAGGGAGAGCAAGCGGAGGATGTGGAATTGTGGCGAGTGGTTTGGCGAAGCGAGACTTTTATGTCTTGCAATAACGCCCAAAGAGGAGAAAGCGTTTTAGATTACAAAATCAAATCATTTGGAGTTTTCCACATTTCTTTCTTTTGAAAGGGTGTTTGCGCCGTTGCGGGAGAGAAGGCAGATGACTTGTTTGCCATCCAGTGAGAGCAGCTTTCCTCTCAATCCAACGAGGTCTGCATGGCATGTAGATGCGAGAGATCGACGCACGCAAAGCAAAACTGGAACAAAGAACTGCAAGATCTCCACTTGCGGATGATTTCAATTTAGCTGCCGTGGAGTGAGCAAGTCGAGATTCCCTTCCCTCCCTTGATCACGCGTCCTTTGTTTGAGAATGAAGATGACGCCAGTTTGACATGTCTTCCCCTCATAATCGATATACCGAGCCAAGAATCACCGCCTAATCTTGATCTTCCACTCAAAAGCTGTGCTGAGCTCAAATTCGCTTTAGGCACGTTATTTTCTTAGAACATCCCGTCGAGTTTAATTTCTCTCTGGAATAAAAATGGCTTTTCGGGCTGTGTTTGCGTTGCCATCGCCATGGAGATGTTGTTTAGGCTCATGACAGAGGGTTGGCGGCTTCGCCTGCCGGCGGATCTGTCACTCAGTCTGTCAGCAGCGCCGCAAGAATATGGCAGATATGCGGCAAACAAAAACAACACAGACTGTAATTAGGTATAAGGACACAATGGCGAGCGCTCGGAAGGACGGTATTCGCATGATCCCCACGACCAATACAACTTCTGAATATTTATGACACGCATCTGATGTTAATTGGCAACAATAGCGAGCCCATTACCACCCCCCTCGTGCGATTGACGCCTCATTTCCAAATAGTTGCTCTGCACTGCGATATTGTGCAGACTCGGAAAATAAATGCCTCGCTCAAATGGAAATTTTTCCACTCCTTTTGCTAATAAAAACAACAGCACCTCCCGAGGCCTATAAGCAGTCTCGCAGATAAATTTACGTGCGGTGACTTACCGCCGCTTGCTTATTATTAGCATTCACAAAATTAAAAGCCTCGCCCCTAATAAATTCTCGCCCCCCCCCAGCCGCTCTTTTTTGGAGGGGTTTTCTTTTATTTTTTTGGAAAGTTTTCCTCAGGTGACATAAAAAAAAAAAAAAGTTTTTCCATTAACTACCTGAACTTTTTATCTTAACTCTCACGTACGGGCAATTAGGAGAGCCCCCCTCGATGCCCCCCCCCCACCCACCACCAAATCCTTTCCCTTTCCTCTTTTTAAACTCACTCTTCCTGTTGGTCCTCCGGGGGGGGGGGGCATGTGATTAAATCTTTGCCCTGCCAATTAATTCATGGCTTCATAAATATACAAATGTGAAAGCCAACTGAAAGTGGACCATTGGGGGGGGGAGTCGTGAAGCCGTGTCACGAATGGAATTATTAGAGACGCGCCTCTTTAAATGGCAGCTAATAATGGAAATAACCACAAAGACTTTGAAGGATATTCCTGCCGTCGGTTGCAAATTTACTTTCAGATTTAAAAACCGACTTGAATAATTCACATCAAGCCTTTGGAAAGAGGGTAAAATAACCGGGATTCAGATCGTGTTGCCAAGATTAGTCCGAGCCTTGGGCTTGTTATTTATCTCATCCTACTGTGAACCAAACACTTTTGCTGCATTTTTTCTTCTTATGCTCATGGACACGACGTTAGAAATTGGAGTAAAAGTGAGGAAAGATAAGATCGATATTTCTCTTATGCATTGTGTAAGTTTTTTTATGTAACATCGGTCACATCGGTGTTATAGAGGCCAAGACGTGCCCTGCATTGACGCAAACTGAGAACTTCCCGTAGATAGATATTGGATTTAAAGAACTCGAGTTGTTCCACAAGGCTTGCTACTGAGTCCACAAACGCGTACTTTGTTCTCTACATGTCAAAATTGTCTCGCATTACTGTAGAAAATTTGTGGTGTTCCACAAGGCTCCATGTTTGGTCACCTTCCGTAAATGTTTTTTATTGAACCAATGTAGAGATGAGTCTTGTCATATATTGTAAATTTCAAATGCATATGGAAAAGTCAAGAAAACTACAAAGAACCACAAACTTGTGTTACTTTGTGTACTGTGAAAATCTGAATTGTTGATGTACTTTTGAGACGACACTGTTTCACAATTACAGCCTCGCGCTGGTGGGTGATCTTCTTTCAGTAGCCCAGCAACAGCAATTTTCAAAAATGAATGCTTTCGCACCATGATGTGGCATCTTGGTCCCACGGAACTATGTTGACGTTAGATGAGAAGCTTAAAAGTAGTGCCGGCGCCTTCACCTTCGTTTCAAGCCAAGGCGGCATGTCAAACACTCGTGTTGCTGTGGTGTGTCCAGTTTGGCGGAACCCCCCTAAATCCAACGGCCATTGAAGCTGAGCTAACGCCAATTGTGCCGTACTGGGAATGGTTCGCCGCAGCCCACTGAGCTCTGCCGACTCCAAAGCCTCTTTGGAAAGAGTGATAGGGGCCATTACGGTGTCATTGTAAATGTCTCCAAGCGCACTTAATCGGTTCTCAATATGTGCTTGCCAAGCCTCGGCGGATACGACGCTTATTTATCACGGCTGTCCAGCCCATTGATCGGATTGATAAGTGAAGATCGTAAACGTACTGGATCCTGCTTAATGATTAATTATTATTAGTTTTACGATTAGTTTTGGTATAGGTTTATTATTTTTATTTATTTATTTATTATTATTTTTTATTTATTTATTTTTTTCATGATTTTTTTATTCATTTTTTTTGTATTTATTTATTTATTTATTTATTTTACATATATGGAGTTTTTGTCCAGTGCGGGACAATTAAAAATTTTTTTTTTTTTTAAAGTTCACTAATTATTGCATAAATAAGACATTCAAATAAACCCTTTGCGAGCAAAAAAAAAGATTCCAAACAGTTTTTTTTCAAACTGCGACGTACAGATCCTCGGTTGTCACGAAGCCGTTCAGCTTTGCTTCCGTCGAATTATCAAGGTGCTCCTCAGGTATTTTGGACGCATATTATACCGTAATGGTCCCTTTGATAATGCGGTGTGATGCCGCAGCGCTCTAGAAGCGTGGTCAAATTAGATTTGGTCCCACAATAGATGTTCCCCCGGTGGTCCGAAAAGAAGTGATGAGTTTCTGCCCCCGCCACGTTGAGTTCAGCGCCATCCTGAGAGAGCAAAGTGAGAAGATGTCATTTTTGCCTGGGAACACATTCATGTCTCCTGTGTCTCGTGAATTATTTGTGCGGCGCCGACTTGCTGTTTTTCTCTCCACCGTTTCTCCTGTGCGCCTAAAAAAAAATTTTTTTTCTTTTTTTTACTGAATTGGCCCAATAGGAAAGTGTGCAAACTTACTCAAAATTGTCCAAACATTTTTTTTAAAATAAAGAAACCATCTCATTGCTTATGCCGTTTTTTTTTTTTTTTTTTAATATTTTTTTTTTTTTTTTTTTTTGGAGCAATGATATTCAAACACTAGCGGTGCAGCAACACATGTAGACAGACACTCTAAAAATCCTCCCCGCCGTTTATTCCTGGCTCGATGGCATTGCCACACGCACGTACTGCAAGTAGCCAAGAGGAACCCTTTGAAATGAATCGAAAAGCCTCTTGGGAATAAATTAGCGAAGGCCTGTTGGCGCTGTCCACCCACCACTGCCTTTTAAGGAGATAACAAGACAGGAAGACAATCAGCCAGAAGCACCTGTAAGTGCCTTCCGCCACCCGATACGTGCTCTTAAAAGGCCTAATCACGCTCCTTCACTCGGCTTGTATCGTCTCACATTTGATTGTGTCTCGTCTCCTTTGATGGACACTAATTATGGCCGGCAAGATCTGACCTATACGAACACACACACACACACACACACGCAGACGTGTCCTTATATGTCACCCTGAATCATCCCGCGCCCGTGTGTGAGATAATTGCTTCCACGGTGAGTCATAGCTAATTGGCGTGTCGATGTCAGCGGC
Organism: Idiotropiscis lumnitzeri; assembly: GCF_059441095.1. Taxonomy (NCBI): domain Eukaryota; kingdom Metazoa; phylum Chordata; class Actinopteri; order Syngnathiformes; family Syngnathidae; genus Idiotropiscis; species Idiotropiscis lumnitzeri. Next base: position 4,849,074 of record NC_142411.1, on the reverse strand, counting down.
ACAGGTATTAAAGCCGCGTCCCGAAACGGCTCCGGGAGAACGAGCAGAACCCAGAGCGCTTGTTTGTCTTCTATTCTTAATGCCCGTCGGCAGACTGCATGTCCAAATGAGCTTGTTAGGTGGCGAACACGCTGGCAGAGGACTGGAGAGACAACAGTCACGGCGGCGGCGGCAGCGGCGGCGGCGGCACTCTTGAGATGTCTGTGCCCGTTTTTTTTTTTTTTTAAATTGACAGGAAGTTGCTTGAGATAAGCCACCGGCAGGCGGATTTAAAAAAAAAAAAAAAAAAAAAAAAAAAATTTAGTGAAGAGCCTGCAAAGTGAATTCAGAGATTTGTTTCTGAATACGTTCGACATGTTTGAATGTCTTCATTTTATATTGATTTTTTTTTTTTTTTTTTTAAATTGACAGGAAGTTGCTTGAGATAAGCCACCGGCAGGCGGATTTAAAAAAAAAAAAAAAAAAAAAAAAAAAAACTTTAGTGAAGAGCCTGCAAAGTGAATTCAGAGATTTGTTTCTGAATACGTTCGACATGTTTGAATGTCTTCATTTTATATTGATTTTTTTTTTTTTTTTTCAAATTCCGAAGGGTGCTCTAAATTGCGGTGTGTCAGATCCACCAGGTGATTGAAGCCATTTCTGTTTTGCTTTTTATTGAACAAAAGTGTCTTTGCTTTATTAAGATCATCCATCCATCATCCATATGTCCGTCCGTCTGTCCATCCAACAAGGTCAAATGTGAGCTTCAGCCGCTGTCCGGCCCGAAGTGAGGTACGGTTCCTCCGCGATCCCCGGGCTCAGCGCTTCCGTTTCATTTTTGTTCATGACTCTTCACAGAAAACTTAGTGTGACGTAAGTGCGTCAGCAAAGTACGAGCTCGGCGTCTTTGTTGTCTGCCTTTTACAGCGACGGGTGGGCCGACCGCGACGAGGTGGTGGAGGGCTACGAGCAGGAAGCCAAGGGCGGCATCACCATGAAGCTGCAGTCCGCCGTGGTCAAGACCTTCGACGACTACTACCTGAAGCTGCGACTGGACACCAACATCCGGAACCCCTGGTTCGCCGAGTTCTGGCAGTACCGCTTCCAGTGCCGTCTGCCCGGCCATCCTCAAGAGAACAAGAACTACAAGAAAGTCTGCTCTGGTGAGAGGAAGCCATAAGGCATTTGTCTTTCATCTTGTATTCATCTAACTCGCTTGAAGAAGCCAACCATTTTTTTTTCTCTCTCTCATTATCCTTCTCCTTACTCCCAAAAGGTGACCACGGTAAATTCCGTTATTGTTGTCAACACTGTTTGAGTCACAAATCAGATTATTGACTTTATGGCAGAGCTTCTCAAATGGTGTGACCCTTTTTTTCCCCCCGCCGTACCACAATAAAGTGTAATTACACATCCGCTCCAGTAGTTGGCAGTGGCGCTCTCATTGCCTATTGTGCGGCGCGAGTATTAAATCGACTGTAGGCTTGTTTTGCAACAAAATTGCTATTATTTATAGTTGCGGCGGAGAGTTGGTGGTGGTGGTCGGTGACAGAAAATAATTGAGAAGCACTGCTTTAAGGAGCAATATCTTCATCGAAGCTACTCTCCTGTCTCTTTGTTTAAATTATTTATTTATTTTTTTTAGACCTTCAAGGTGGTAAGTACATTATTCTCCACATCTGTTGTCATCGGAACGGCACAGTTGCACTCTGTTAGCACTTGAAACCTCAAGTTTGACTGATACGAAAACTGTAATGTCGTCAGATAGTTTGGCGGTCCGGAATTCGAGGCTTTATCAGTTAAACTTGAAAGCGGACACAAACGACACCGTTTGACCACACTCACCACAGAAATTGCTTTTTTTTTTTTTTTTTTAACTTCATATGCATGCTGACAAAATATCTGTACCACTTCGGGGGGGGGGGGCATGCGCCACTCGATTTTCTTTCCAAACACACCTCCAATGCCTCATTTTGTGACGTTATTGACGAGAACCATCTGAACGCGTCGTCTCGTCTTCCCCCCCCCCCCCCGCCCAGGAAACGAGAGCCTGCACGAAAACTACGTTCAAGACAGCAAAATGGGCTTCGTCATCAACGCCATCTACGCCATGGCGCACGGCCTGCACGACATGCACAGGGAGCTGTGCCCGGGCCAAACGGGGCTTTGCGAGGCCATGGACCCCATCGACGGCAGCAAGCTTCTCGACTACCTGCTCAAGACGTCCTTCAGGGGCGTGTCCGGCGAGGACATCTACTTTGACCAAAACGGAGACACCCCCGGACGGTAAAGAGCCAGAGCGCACCGCGACATGCGATCAGACCGGAAAACGTAGAACCGCCGTTTTAATCAAGGCGGTCTTCAACACTGGAATCTGTTGCCGTTAACGTGCAATCTTGCGCCCGTCATTTGGGATTTTAGAAATTCAGACCCTTTTTAGTACGGTCAAATAGAAAATATCGAGCTGGGCAGGATGTAAATTGTTTCGACCAGAACAAATTCAGCGGATCGTCCACAGAAGGGCGCCGCTTTCATCTGACTCCACTCGGACGGACAGCGTTTGACAGTCAAAAAGCTCCGGCGTGTCATTCCTTTTGTCGGCTGGAGGTTTGGCGTCGCCGCCGAAATGAGTCGGCGTCACGCATGACTTGTTGCCGACGCCCGTTTTTTTAAGTGGCCTCAGATGAGAATAGCAGGATGGGATCGTTCGGGATAAACGACCTGTCGGACGCTCCTGCCTCGGAGATGCGGCTAACCCGGTGTTCTCCACATTGCAGGTACGACATTATGAATCTGCAGAACGTGGACGACGGCCGCTACGACTACATCAACGTGGGCTCCTGGCACGAGGGCATCCTGAGCATCGACGACAACAAGCTGTGGATGAACAGCAGTGACATGGTGCGCTCAGTCTGCAGTGACCCCTGCTCCAAAGGGCAAATCAAGGTATGGAGCCTTGTTTTGTTTTCTCGCTTGAAGAAACCGAACTGTGTGGCGAAAAAAAAAAAAAATAATCAAGAGTTTTTCTTTAAGCCTTTTTCACAAAGAAGTTTTGAAAAATGGGCTGGTGGAAAATGACACGGGCTAGAAGTCTTCATTTTAAATACGTTTTGGAAGAAAAGCGGGAGCCGAGTTGTCTCGGTTGCTACAGGGGAGCTAACAACAAGCAAGCTAGCTGGCTAGCTTTGCGTGGTTAGCTTAAGATTCGGCTAACTGCAAAGGTTGAGGTTTAATTTGCCCTATTTTTTCCCCCCCATTTTTAATTCATTTGAACACACACTGGGTCTTGTTGATAGGTTAGAAAAACATTGAGCTGTGATTTCCTCCTCCATCAACATTCATTCATGCTGATTTGTGTGCGGTTGACACAGCTGGGCACTTGACCCTTTTTTTTGCCAGTCAGTCCCTCGCCCTACGGCCGCAATCTGGGTCGCCTTCCGGCCTCGACACTCGAGCTTTATTCAGAAAAAAATTGTCAACCCTTGAAAAATAATTCATCATCCCTCATACCCGTCCCCAAGCCGGAGGGCTGGACTGTTCCGGCCCGGGGGTCGGACTGCCCAGCTCTGGTGGTTGAAGTTTACTGTCGAACTTAACATCAAACTACACTCTATGTACATTATTTAAAATGTCCTCTCACACACGCTTAGCTTAGCCTTGAGGCTGCTAGCTTAATGCTAATTGTAATACAGAATGGGAAACCATCCATCCAATTTCTGTCCTACCCCTTATATATTCATATACATATCTCACCCCTTACGCAATGGATATTTGAACTCAAAAGGAGTAAAAAAAAACAAAAAAACAACATAAGACACTATAACAGCTCTGAGCGTCAAATTGCCAGGTTGACTTTCTCCAGACCTTTCATATTTAATGAGGATGTGCGCCTCATCAAAGCATTTTGAACCGAGCTCCAGGATATGAGATCCACCATTGTTACGGATCCAATATCAAATCAAAAGTGCAATCGAGAATCCACTCAAGATGTGCTCGAGTTGAAAGGCATCGTTGACTCCAGCATGCATAATCCTACGCTTGTGTTTCCATTGGCATCTTTGTCACCCGTGATGGGCCTTTTTTTTTTTTTTTGGGGGGGGGGCTGTGAGTCATCGCTTTTGTTCTCCTTGGTAATCATCCAAAGCATCCTTGGCTGCTAAAGTGACTCTGCTTGTTTCTCTTTGTCCAAGGACACATCGTGTACAAGCGTGCACATTTGTTGGTCAACATTCGGTGTCTCATCAAGCTGTTCTACCGTATTCCCTCAAATAGTAGTGGAATAATCCGCCAGTTGAATAAACGCCACGCCTCCAAAAGACTCCTCAGTTGCAGCTGCAGATTTAACCGTGATAGGCTAAGAATCAGATTTATTTAAACACTCGCCTTCCCCCCAGTTTTGGGACATGCCCTGATTTTCCTCATCTGGAGCTGATTGTTTTGAGTCAAGCTTTACACTAAGTTGCCCCGAGGGAGGATGCATCCTCTCTTCACTTTGTATCCTGACCCACTTATCACCCTGCTTTACATATCACAGCGCCGCTAACAGCTGGCGCAGGATGCAGAATTTTTTTTTTTTGTCCTTGTCCTATAACAATCGTCAACTTGATGAATTAGGACGGCGTGACGCGAGCGGGCCTGGTTGTGTGCTCGCAGGTGATCAGGAAGGGCGAAGTGAGCTGCTGCTGGATCTGCACCACGTGTAAGGAAAATGAAATTGTGCTGGATGAGTTCACCTGCAAGGCCTGCGAACTGGGATGGTGGCCGGCCGACGACTTGGCAGGTGGGAGACGCGGAAGCGCAAGATCCTTTCTGTGCTGTTTTATTTATGCGTGTAAGATTTGAATCAGAGTTTTTTTTTTGGGGGGGGGCGAGTGAGTGAGATTTCTTTTTTCTTTTTTTTGGTGTGATTGCCATTTTTTGATGTGGGATTTGCTTTTTTTAAAAATAATTGTGATTGCTTTTTTTTTGGGTGTGATTGCCATTTTTTTATATGAGAATTGCTTTTTTTTTTAAATAATTGTGATTGCTTTTTTTGTTTGTTTTTTGGTGTGACTGCCATTTTTTTACGTGAGAATTTCTTTTTTATTTATTTTTTTTAAATAAGTGGTTATTTTGGTGTGATTGGCATTTTTTTATGTGAGAATTGCTTTTTTATTTTTTTTAAATAAGTGTGATTGGTTTTTTTTGGGCACGATTGTCATATTTTACGTGAGAATTGCTTTTTTTTTTAAATAAGTGTGATTGTTTTTTTTTTGTTTTTGTGTGATTGCCATTTTTTCATGTGAGAAGTGTTTTTTTTTTGTTTTTTTTAAATAACTGATTGTTTTTTTTGTCTGGTGTGATTGCCATTTTTTTATGTGAGAATTGCTTTTTTTTTTTTTTTTTTTTTTTTTAAATAAGTGTAATTGTTTTTTTTTTTTTTGGGTTACATATACAGTTTTTGTCTTTCCACCACCTCATAACATGTTTCATTTCCATCCTAGGCTGCCAGCCGCTACCTCTGAAGTACCTCGACTGGGCAGACGTGGAATCCATGGTGGCGGTGGCGTTCTCCTGCGTGGGCATCCTCATCACCTCCTTCGTCACCTTCATCTTCATTCAGTACCGCGACACCCCCGTGGTCAAGTCCTCCAGCCGAGAGCTGTGCTACATCATCCTGGCGGGCATCTTCCTGGGCTACATCTGCCCGTTCACCCTGATCGCCCGGCCCAGCGTTCCTTCCTGCTACCTGCAGCGCCTCCTGGTGGGCCTCTCGTCGGCCATGTGCTACTCGGCGCTGGTGACCAAGACCAACCGCATCGCTCGCATCCTGGCGGGCAGCAAGAAGAAGATCTGCACCCGTAAGCCGCGCTTCATGAGCGCTTGGGCGCAGGTCATCATCGCCTTCATGCTGATCAGCGTCCAGCTCACTCTGGAGGTCACGCTCATCATCCTGGAGCCGCCCGAACCGGTCAAGTCGTACCCCAGCATCCGTGAGGTCTACCTCATCTGCAATACCAGCAACCTGGGCATGGTGGCGCCGCTGGGCTACAACGGCCTGCTCATCATGAGCTGCACCTACTACGCCTTCAAGACGCGCAACGTCCCGGCCAATTTCAACGAGGCGAAATACATCGCCTTCACCATGTACACCACTTGCATCATCTGGCTGGCTTTCGTGCCCATCTACTTTGGCTCCAACTACAAAATCATCACCACCTCCTTCTCCGTCAGCCTCAGCGTCACCGTGGCGCTGGGCTGCATGTTCACGCCCAAGATGTACATTATCATCGCCAAGCCCGAGAGGAACGTCCGCAGCGCCTTCACCACGTCCGACGTGGTGCGAATGCACGTCGGGGACGGCAAGTCGGCCGCGGCGTGCGGGACCAACAGCTTCCTCAACATGTTCCGCAGGAAGAAGCCCGCATCTGGAAACGCCAAGTGAGTCCGCCCTCAACTTGTTGTTCCAAATACAGTGGTGCCTTGAGATAAAAGTGTTGCAGTGACACAATTCAGTAAAAGGTCACTCAAATAATAAAAATGGCCGCTGGAGATGTAGACAAATATCGACAAATCGGTATTAAAATGTATGACTATAAATCCAGCATGGCATTTTCTATTCATTTCTCCGGTAAGGAATGAGAATGTTTTGAGTTAGGCGTCTGGTCGCGGAATGAATTCAACTCATATCTCAAGGCGCCACTGTCATGATGAACGCTCAAATGCTACAGGGGGGCTCACCAAAGTCATTTGCGCAGACAATTATTTGAACATTAGACGAGATGTGCCGGGTTGCAAAGCTGTGGAAAATTCTCAGAAAATTACATTATGCTAAAAAAATATATATATATATTTAAATCGCTCGCATATATTTAAGTTCCCTGTTTTTTTTTGTTTTTTTTCAGGAAACACTGCATTTTGCATTTGTGCCTCCCAGGATGCGTCATTTGAGTGTTCATGTACAAATTCAATTGTGTGCCGCACTTTCCAGCATTGTTCCAAGCTAATGAGAATCCATTCGAAAAACAAGCTAATCAATACGACATTGATGCTGAGTCAGTGAATCGGGATTTGAACTCTCTGTCTGACGGGCTTAAAGGATTTGCGGTCATACAAATTTGCACACGTCAGTTAGCCGTAGCGTAAGATTTAGAAGTCTTAAGACTCACTCTTTTGAGATTCACAGCAGTGACACAAGGATACTTTTCTGAAGTAAGGAGTTGGGCGGAGTTGATGTTTCTATGTTGTCTTTCACCCCTGCTACAGTTTGTCGCCCTCCTTTTAACACCCTTAAATAAGTAGCCTGTTGGCAAACGTTCAATTTGTCTCACTTCTCTGCGGGCGGCGCTGGCGACTGACGTAGCGCTAATGGCTACCTGCTCGTTAGCTTGTTAGCTACTGGGAATCCAATTCGGCTAATGGCTACCAGCTAGTTAGCTTGTTAGCCACAAGGACTCCAGTTTGGCTAATGGCTACCAGCTAGTTAGCTCAATGGCTACTAGGACTCCAGTTTGGCTAATGGCTACCAGCTAGTTAGCTCAATGGCTACTAGGACTCCAGTTTGGCTAATGGCTACCAGCTACTTAGCTTGTTAGCTACTTGGACTCCAGTTTGGTGGGCTGCAAAGAAGTGACGTGGGACATTTTGCTTTTTGATTGGGCGTTTCTGGCTTTTTTCCACAATACTACCAAGGCTATTAAAAGCCGAACAAAAAGCCAAATATGGAGCGTTAATCCTGTGATGCTATTAAAACGCACTGAGGCTCAGGGGTCTCAAACTCAATTTATGTGAGGGCGGCTGGAGTTTGTTTGAATGGCGTCTAGGCCGCAATAAGTATTCCACAAAAAAGGTGTTCGAGTATTCAAATAGCGAACAACTTATCAAATATTTTCAATCTTTATTAATGCGAGTTAAGAACATTAACAGTTCTTCAGAACTTTCTTTGTCCACTCAAGACATATTTGGATGTCCTGTGCTCAACAAAAAAAAATAGTCCGTCTCCTGCTCTCGTCGCCAACCTTTCTCTTCACGGCAGATTTTGAAAAAGACCTGACTGGGACTCGGTCACAGGATATTTGGGTGTCATTTCAGAACGTTTTGCCGAACGTCGCCATGAGCCTGAAACTTTAATGTCCAAAAAACGGTTTGGCAAAATGTCATCCCGTGGGCTACGAATTTTGAAGTTTGAGACCCCATGGAATAATGACTTTATGTCACGTGACGTAGCCCCACAAGAAGGGAGACGGCGCCCCCTGCTGCTTCCGTTTGACCACAAACGAAGCTCATATTTGACTTAGCGCAGCATGAACGCCTCTGACTAATCACACTGCGTGTGCCAGCCCTCCAACATTTGTGCACTAACCCCCTCCCAGGCAGCACTAGTCGACCGAGTGCCTTCATTTTAGCCGACTCATTACGTCCGTTGCTCTTTCCGTTTTCAGTTGGTCATTGAAAAAAAAAAGAAAAGGTTTTATCGACATTTCAGTTTTAGGCGGATGTGTAAATTAAAAATTCAATTAAATTTTGAGAGGGTCAAATGAATTTATCCAGAAAGTACACATTGGATTTATCCTGAACAAAAGCCCAATAATCCCGAACTTTTTGGGAGTCACTGAAAAGAGGGCGAAGAAAATCTGAACCAGTCACGCTTAGATTTTCTGTTACCCACAAGAATGGAAAGAGCAATGAAATGAACCGATAACGTTAGCGTCGAAGTTGACGGAGGCAACGGGCAGATCATAATGCTGCGCGCAGCACGTTATGAATCACCCGACTAAATGTCAGCCATGTTGTCTTGTTGCTTTTCCGGAGCGGCCGCCTTGTTTCCCTCCCCCGAGATGGTAACTTGAGTCTTTGTCTCGTTCGTAGTTCTAACGGCAAGTCTGTGTCATGGTCTGAATCAGGTGCAAGACACCCTCCGAGCGGGGGCAATGTGTGGCACAGACTGTCTGTGCATGTGAGGAAACAGGAAGCCGGCCTGAATCAGACGGCGGTCATCAGGCCCCTAACTAACACCCCCGACCCCCACAGTTGTCAGACCCCCGCCGCCACCGCCGCCCGCGACCTTGGCACAGACCCCCGCCCGCCCCCGCAAGAGCCGCCGCCGCCGCCGCCGCCGCCCCCGCCGCCGTCCGCCCCGCCGGGCGACGCCAAGCGCCTCGCGGGCCCCTTAGTGGAAACGCACCGCTCGCACGCCCCAGCCCCCCCTGCCGGAGAGCCATTCATCTTCACCGGGCTCCCTTTGGCGGCGCCCCTCGAGGGGGGGGCGCCCCCGGAGGAGCAGCTGGACCTTTTGCACGATTACATGTATGATGCCAAGGAGGAGGGGGCGGCGGCGCACAAGCTGGTCCTGGAGGACACCCCGGCTCTGTCCCCGCCGTCCCCCTTCAGAGACTCGGTGTGTTCGGAGGATTCCGCCCCGGGGTCCCCCTCCATGGAGTCTATTCTGGGGGGTCCCCACTACACCGTCCAAGCCCTGCGAGACTTTGCACACAGCTCCTCGACACTGTGAGAGCAAAAAAAAAAAAATGGTGCACAACATTTGACGCGCTTTGATTCGTCCTACTTCTTTTGTTTATTGATGCCGCCATTTTGCTTGCTTGTGTTTTGCGTACATTGAAGGCACACGTCGAAGAACATGGCTGTGTTCGGAATCACTCCCCATTCACTTTGCACGGAATAACTGCAATCATAATTTTAAAATACAGTCACATAGTAGGCCCAAGTGTTTCGGCGTGAGCCGCAAAAACAGGAAGCACAATTTGAACATTGGAAACGATCAGAAAATTTTTAGAAAAACTCATCAAAAAAAATAATCAAAAAGTGTACCTCAAGCACTCAGTTCTTAATGATTAAACACAAAAATATCGTCCTTCAAAGTTTTAAATACAACAGAACTGTCCCGCTCGACTTTGCGAATCTGTGCTAAAGTGATCCGGGGGAGTAACAAATGAATGATTCCAAACGCAGCGCATGTCCAAAGGGCTGTCAGCAAACAACAACAACGGTGCCAAAACTCTTCAGCTTGCTGAGCCAAATTCCTATGAGGTACTGTGCAAAAGTATTGGGCCACCTCCCCAAAATGAAACCGCAGCAGAAATTTCCAAATCCAAAAACCTCCATTTCAGCTTTACAGATGCCACCCCTACCTTCGAGGAACAAAATGGAGACCAACCTTTGAGGAAATGCATTATGTAAACGTCAGCTTTACAGATGCCGCCACTGCTCAGAATGCAGTTTTTGTTGTTGTGGTCATGAGCAACTTTTTCAATTTTTTTTCAGTCCTAAGTGGGGGATTTTTTTGATTGATTTATTTATTTTTTATTGTATTCTTCGGTCGAGTGATGACAGCATTATCCCATAGCAGTGGTGACCTCAAACTTTTTGCACGGTACTATGAATAAAGCAAAGCATTGCCAAACGAAAAAGTAACACACAGTACACAAAAATCACAAAAAAGAGCGCAAGACAGTCCACTTTTTTTGCCTTTTTAAATTCACTTTAGCTATGACATCCGACCTCATTGAAATATACCTAGAGCAGATTTTTTTTTTTTGGAGGGGGATAAGTGCAAGTAAGCCGCTTGTTTTTTCTGCGTCTTGCAAGGTGTGATTGACATCGACATAACCGCTCGCCTCTTTCTGTGCGCTGTAGGTGGACTTAAGACGTGCCAACGCGGGTTGTTACAGCATTTGCGGGACGTCATTTTGCTTTTCGACACGTGGCTATTTGGTTCTTTTCTGCTGTGTGGTTGTAAGAAGGCAAAAAAAAAAAAAAAAAAAAATCCAACAAAAAACACACACAGTACTCGTCGTATTTGTAATACTGCTACGCCATCTCTTGTTTTTCACACAGGTGGTATGTTTGTAATACAGATACATGTTTCTATATTTAGAATGTCCAGTCTTAAAAAAAAAAAGAAAGAAGAAGAAACCGGAATTTATACGATTGCTTTTGAACTTTTAAGCTAACTTGTATCCTTTCAGTAAAAGTACTAGTTGCTTCTTGTTATGACATATTTAATTCCACCTTAAGTTTCTTCTACTTTTATCAGTAAGAATGCGCATTAAGTATAAGACTCTACAGTACATGGTGCCGGTGTATTGTATTTCCAAATGTTTTCCAGTCTATGCTAGTGATGGTTTTTATGTCTAAGAAGTATGAACAGGGTATATGACCGTATTGAACAACTTTAGGATGAGCTAGGCCTTTATGTTTTGGACACGTTGAATAAGGCTGTACAATAAAAAATGGTTTCTATGGAAAAGTTATTGGACATGTTTTTGGATATTTGCTGCATCTGTGCAGTGAGAGCTGTCACAATCTGATGAGAGATGAGAGAGATTCATTTAGTACATTTGATATTGCATGATAAATTTAAAATACAATATTCATTTACTGTACCAATTATTATAGAAGCATATTTATTTGGGGGGAAAAAAATAATAATTTTCTTCGTCTTGTTTTTTTGTTTGTTGTTATTTTGATTAATTTATCTGTTATATGGATTTATTTTCCCCATTTTTTTTTTAAATTTCCCCCTGTGTTTTTGCAGTCTTTTTTTCTGTCATTTCAAAAAAGACGAAAAAAGAAAAGAATATTTAAAAAACAACTGAAAAAAGTATCCCTTGAAAGGGAAAAATTCGTGGAAACATAAAAAACAGACAACAAAAAAAGACGGGAAAAAATTCTGAAAACCAGAAACTTAAAATAAATAATACTACGTAAAAGCTTAGTTTTTTCTATTGAAAGCAATATGCTCCCATTAATTATAATCTCTTATGGGAAAATAAAACTAGATTTTTTTAATAATACTACAATATCTGAAGGCACCACTTCAATTTGTGACAACATGTCGGGTCAAAATATTAGAAACGGCTGTCATTGTGATGCAGAGCACCATGACCTCACTGTGTCTTGCAAACTTCAAAAAGTGACCCTTATTATGTTTAGAAATGTATATTTTTCTCGTAACATGTGGACCAAATGACCTGCTCAACATATGGTTGTATAAAGAAAGAAAAAGTTTAGTTCAGGAAAAAAAAATCCGATACTTCCGGGTCACGTGACAGAGAAGGGGGAAGAGGAGAAGAAAAAGGAACAAATGTAATTTCTGCTTTGTGGACCAGCCCGGTCCGTTACAGCCCACTTTTTCTTTTCTGCCCCCCCCCCGCCCCCCTCTCCTCCTCCTCCCCTCTCGTGCGCGAGGAAGAACTCATGACACCCTCACACACGCACGCGCGCACTTAAATAAAAGTTGAATCCAAGTATCGTGCTGTAGTTGGTGCAGGCGAGCATGGCCGGCGGTTCGGTGTCGGAGTGCAAGGAGTACTTGTTCAAAGTTCTGGTGATCGGCGAGCTGGGCGTGGGCAAGACGAGCATCATCAAGCGGTATGTGCACCAGCTCTTCTCCCAGCACTACCGAGCCACCATCGGCGTCGACTTCGCCCTCAAGGTGCTCAATTGGGACAGCAAGACGCTCGTGCGACTGCAGCTCTGGGACATCGCAGGTAACACGCCAAAAAAAAAACAAAACAAACAAAAAACAGCAGTCATGTTTTGTTTTCTAAACATCCAGAAACTTTCCCACTCTGTTCATGGCAGCTCATAATTATCAATGGAATGTAGGTCACGTTGTTATTATTATCCACTCAACCACAAGAACCTTCATGGGGCCCGGAGCACATTTTTGATGGTCCAGTTTCCTCCCAAAATATTGATTATTGATTATTTACACAGAAACTATTTAATAACTTGCAGCAGTTCCACATATGGATAGTACATAGTTTGAAGCAGATCAATATTCATCTGAGACGACGAAAAAAAGAATTAAAAATTGAAATGCATCAGCGATGACAAATTATTGAACGTATTGACGTGTGAAGATCGCTAGTGCCGTGTTTTGCTCGTCAAAGTTGGCTTGAACAAATTTTCCTCACCGATGTCATCGGGGACCAGCTTGCTGGCCCCGCGAGGATGAATTTGCGCTCCTGCTCGACATCATTTTTAACATAATTCCTTGATGCTGATTTATGTACTACTTTCCTGTTTTTCACATCCAGGAGTTTTTCAGAAAAAAAAATGCAAATAGGTGAAGTTGTGATAAGTGAACCTCAAGTATGATTGGGCTTACCGTGAAGTAAGCACGTGGGCCAGCACGAGTGATTATGAAGAACCCGGGCAGATAAGATTAACATGGCAACATAGGGGCTGAAATCTGATTGGACCAAAAAAAAAATAAAAATAAATGTTAACATCCACAAAGCAGTGTTTGCCAACTTTTATTGAACCAAGGCACACATTCTAGATTAGAAATAAATCACGCAGCACAAGCACACAAAATTGTTTCAAGAAGAAAAAAAATGGCTGCCATGAACTGAGTTGTGTTGCATTTTTCATTGTGTTGCTATATTTCAGGAGATTATCGCAAATTTTGCCTTTGTATTGAACTTGTATCATTTCCGTTTGCGTGGCTCGAAAAATCATCTGATTCAAATATTGCATAGTCAAGCATGTGAGCTGCTTCTGTTGCCAAATATGGTTTTCTTTTTTTTTCCGGAGCTTTTTAATAGGCCTTGCGTCATGCGTTTCTGTTTATCACCCGCTAAATACCTTACCAGATCATTTTAAATTCAGCGCGATATTGATTTTCGTCAGCTAATTCCGCGAGTTCCGTTTTTTTTTTTCTTTGCTTTTGCGTTTGCATTGTGGCTCATCACCATGGCAACTGACATGACATCATTCTACAGAGCCGGGTAAAACATAAGGTTTGAAATAAGTCGCACGTGCTGCCTAAAACGAGCAGACCAAAGTTAGAATTGTTCCGGGCCATGCTAAATTGCTACGCTAACTCAAATGTCAACATTGAAGAGTTTTTCAAAACTCAATTTGGCGGGAAACCATTAATCCTAAAATGCAACTAATTCCTGCAAAACTTGAAGAAACCGTTTTGATTTTGATCAAACGCGACAAGTCTGGAATGCTAGCGTTCATTTTTGTCAAGCTAACCATTCAAAAACTGCTTTTTTCTTGGAATTTTGTCTTCTTTAATTAGGTGCGTTTCATTTGTCACCCTGTTCCTTTTCTTAATGAGTGACTTGCTAGAGGGCAAGCGTGATGCTAAAATAAGTAAGATGGTGTAAGAGAATATAAAGTGTAGGTTTCCCGCTATCATCGAGAGGCTGTACAATATTAACACCCGCGTTAGTGTTAATGGTCAAACCGCGTTGGAAGCAATAATAGTAATCAGCCTGAAGCCTCGAAATGTCAATCCTCCTTTCACCCTCAATTGCTACTCTCATGCGGTTAGAATTGCTCTTTGCTAGGTCAAAGGTGACAAAAATCGCACACCTGTTATCGTCATTTCAAAGAGGAGCGATATAGCTTATTGTCTCTATCGCAAAGTATGGCCGGGAAATGTTATGTTTCAGCTTCTCCTGTTTATAGCACACATCTTAAAAGTGTTGTTAGCATTGATGCTACTGCTGGCGCAGCTCTGAGCTATAATCTTATCTTAGAAACGATAGCGCTCAAACTACTGCAAAGACGGGAATTAGCGTGGTCACTGTCACTCATGTAACTCCAAACAAAAACGTTAGCATTAGCACAAGTTTGCTAACGCACAATGCAATGCTAAACCGTAATGTAATCAATCACATTAGCAATAATGTAGCGCTGAAAAATAACGTCGTCATAGTCTTAATAACGGACACAAACATAACTTTGTCAATAATGTTAGCGTGGACATTAGCGCTAATACAGCTTCGATACTGACTAGTGCGAAGAAAACTCTGAAGAGCAACATCATGAACATTAGCGCTAACTTGGTTCTGAACTGCGCTAACGTTAGCTTGACACTTGCGCTAACGCAATTTTGAAGAATAACACGTCAGAATGGACAGTAGCCTAGCAAAACTATAAACACGGATGCTATTTTGGACCATGACGTTAACGCAACTCTGAACTGTCTCAGACGCGAGAGGCGTCCTGGCCGGTCTGCTCACATTCTAGACTGAGCACTGAAGTAGGCGATCCACGGTTGCCATGGAAAT
The DNA here is from genome assembly GCF_059441095.1 of Idiotropiscis lumnitzeri. Classification (NCBI taxonomy): domain Eukaryota; kingdom Metazoa; phylum Chordata; class Actinopteri; order Syngnathiformes; family Syngnathidae; genus Idiotropiscis; species Idiotropiscis lumnitzeri. The sequence continues at coordinate 4,834,066 of NC_142411.1, read as the reverse complement.
GACAGACGACAAGCATCAATTATTTAGACGCTGCGTTATTTTAAGACCAAATCATTACTTATTGTAGCTTCAAAATCCAGTCCCGAGTTGTCAAGTTTGCCCTTCATGTCGTCTCAAGCGCGACTTGTACAGTAGACCGAGTGTTATCGCTGGAATTCCTCACGTTACGTGACGTCAGGTCAGCTGAAGGTATGTTGTGAAACAAGAGCACGCTAGCGGTTAGCGGGCCGTTGCTCAAGGCGCTGATAATCTGCAGTAAGATCACATCGTGGTCATGTGCCAACAACGACCTCCAAGACTGCAACGGCAATCGTCTGACTATTGCAGTCGGTGGTCATGGCGTCATTTTTATTTATTTATTTATTTATTTTTAAGAACATCATCTGCAAGTGGGCAGGGCGAGGTCCTAGAAAGAACAGAGTCTGCCTGACATCTATAACAGAAACGAGGACGCTGCCGTTCTGGGCAAATCCGCCGCAGCATCTCCAGGCAGAGGCGCCGCTTCAGCTTCATGCCCTTCGCCATTGACAGACTGAGGAAATCCTTCCTCCCCCTTTGCCATGCAGCTTTTTAAACCCACCCAAGGAGGGAAACGAGAATATCGCATCCCCTTAAGTCTAAGTAAATTGTGGCTTTATTTCATTATTTAAAAAGAAAGGACAAAGGGAAAAAGACATGTCGTAAGAGTTATCTAGCAATGTAGCTAATAGCGGTGATTACTTTATTAGCAATGTGAGTCTTCAACTCATTCACTCCCATTGACGGGTATATACGTCAAAAAGTCCGTTCATTTTACCTATGCTGCCAGTGAATGACTTAATTAAGCAATCATTTCGAGAATTTAGTTGTGAGATCCAGTCCTAACTGGAGGTCCGGGTACCATCCGCATCACCCGTGACTGAACTATTATATGAAGGAATCCGAGGGATGTACGACTACTACTACTACTACGGCCGCTGCTGCTGCTGTTGCTATACTGCCGCGTCTGGCTTGGATAGTTTCCATGGCAACAGCACACCCACTCAATGGCAACGCATACCGGCGTAGAGCAACTATGGATAATGATGACATCGTCTCGCTTTCTCCCACGCGCTAAAACTAACAGCGCTCGCCGTTAGTATTAATGATGTTGGCGACATGTGACCAGCTGTATACGTGTCATTTGTCGTCTAATGTACTGTGTGTTTGTGTGTGTGTGTGTGTGCGTGTGTGCGCAGTGCTCACACTGTCTTTTGTCCATTCCTGTGCAAATTGGGTTTGTGGCATATGACACTCGTTAGCGCTTTTAGCTGATCTAACTTTGGTTATTCACTCGAACAATGCTCTTGCTGTTTAAAAATTAGAATGGCAATGACCTCCTCCTCTCTTTTTTTTTATTAAAAATGTTCTGTGAACAAATAATAGCCAACAGGCTACTTCCTGATTCATGAACTAATGAGCTGACTGACAGACCAACTTATTGACGATCTAAATAACTAGTTAGCTAACTAGCTAGATAGATAGATGTCTAACTAGTTGGACAAATAAAAAACTAAATAGCTTGCGAGCTAACAATAACTTGGTAATAAAGAACTAACAAGGTAACAAGCTAAGTAGATAGCTAGCAAAAAATAAAGTAGCTAGCTAGCTAGCTAGCTAGCTAGATGTCTAACTAGTTAGCCAAATGACAAACTAACTAGCTTGCGAGCTAGCAATAGCTTGGTAATAAAGAACTAACAAGGTAACAAGCTAAGTAGATAGCTAGCAAAAAAAAAAGTAGTTGTTCAGTTAGCCAAATAACAAACTAACTAGCTTGTGGGCTAATTATAGCTTGGTGATAAAGAACCAACTAACAAGGCAACAAGCTAAGTAGATAGCGAACTAGCTAGCTAGGGAGCTATGTCATAATATATCTTTCAAAGATAGCGACATAGATTGCTATGTAACTAAACAAAAAAAAATATCTGACAAGTTTTTGGAGGGACTGAAACAGCTCAATGGCTTTTGGTAAATTTTAATAGCGAAGATGTATTTTATATAAAGTATAGTATGTGAAATTGAGAGATTGATCACGGTAGGAATTACACTTGTAAGCCAAGGTACATCAACCATCTACTTTATTATTTAATTATTTAAGTGTCAACATGTACGCACATTACAAGAGGTCATGCTTCATGAACTCGCTTGCGATGAAACGTTTGTGACTTGCGCTCTGTCAATCGCTCACGTAAGTCATTAGCCTCCGCGCGGCTAGCACTGGTGCGTGCACGGCACCGTGTCGATAGAATCGCTCAATGCGAGTCTTCTGAGACGTTGCCCCGAGGAGGAGGAGGACGCTCCGCCCGGCTGACGGCCTCGCTCTCATATTGATCGAGCGTTAACGACCGAGTGTGTCACAAAATCAAAGCGGGCAACCGTTGAGGTTACTCGCATTTAGTTACTGCTGCTTTTTATCATGCTTCTTCCGACCAAATATACTGACTTGGTGCGTTAATTGAAAGCAAGCATTTTTCTTCTTGTTTCAGCGCACTTGGGAAATTCTCACTTTGCTATTATAGAAAGCATTAAAACTATTCCGAAAAAACAATATAACATGAATTATCTGTGACGCTAACGCTATCGTTCTGTCCACTTTCTGTACGAGATCCGGAAACGGAATCTATCAGCTCTTTACGCCACTGTGTCGTGTCTCTTGTGCTTTCACCTGGGGGTCACGTGAGCTAAAATTAGCCTGCCAATTAGGAGCAATTAGCATCGGGCCTTTAGGCCCCCACAGTGGATTCACTCCCAAACACCCCGCTCTGCGTCTGCGTCACACCACTTTATCCACTCGCCGGCATGACCGCCGAGTACCTGCACCCAAGTGGAAGTTGATACGTTAGTCACTTGCCTGACACAAAATGTCAGTCGGAGTTATTTGTGCGCGAGAACTGCTTTCCAGGAAAAGTGCGAAATGAGCTAGATCATCAAGTACGGTTTGGTTTTGTCACAACGTTTCCAGGGCGGGCATCATGGTTTTTCGTTCAATATTTTAGCCACGCCCCTTTGAGCCACCGCGTATGTTTCTGCTAATTCCTTCGCCATCATTTTCTGGCCGAGGGAGTGAAATTGTTACGAGTTTGAAGCCTTCTAACATCCCTCCGAATTTCAGGTCAGGAGCGGTTCGGGAACATGACGCGGGTGTACTACAAGGAGGCGGTTGGCGCCTTTGTGGTTTTCGACGTGACCCGGGGCTCCACGTTTGAGGCCGTGTCCAAGTGGAAGCACGACCTGGATAGCAAGGTGAAGCTGGCCAACGGCGGCCCCATCCCCTCGGTACTGCTGGCCAACAAGTGTGACCAGAAGAAAGAGGGCTACAACAACACGTCGCTCATGGACAACTTCTGCAAGGAGACGGGATTCCTGGGCTGGTTCGAGACGTCCGCCAAGGTGAGGTGTCCAAACGGTGGAATCTAAACTTTAAATTTGACATGTCCTCGAGCCTTGATTTTGTTGTGCTAAGGAAAGCGCCTCTGCGGATGCTAACTGAACTGATCTTAGCTTGACTCATTTACTGCCATTGACGGCTCAAGACGTCAAAGATCCATTTTTTTTTTTTTTTTTTTTTACTCGGCTGGTAGTGAATGAGTTAAAACTCTGTCAGAACTTTGACTGTGTCATTTCCGTAATTGTATGAGTTTGGTGGGAAAGCCCCCCCAAAGCCCCGCCCCCTACGAGCGCCCTACCTTTAACGTCATAAGACACCTTTGGCAGAAAATAGCCCTGCCGGCGATATATTTTTTTTCCCCCGCTTTCACTTCCTGCAAATGCCGCGAGCACGCTGGCTAATATTACGTGGTTGCGAAGATGACGAGTGCGCAAGGGGAAGCCGAGCCTACTTCTTGTTTCCGTATGGCGCAATCGTGCCTGTCTTTTGTTCCACGCAGCTATTTTCAAACTATTTCAAGATGTTTCGAGCCTGCCGAGGCGGCTGTGATATCACATGACAGTGATTGAGGGAAGGGTTAAAGGTCATCTCCGAGATAATTGTGTTGCAGGGTTGCGGTGGAGATGTCGCAGGTTACCAAGTTTTTATTTATTTTTGCTTCGTATTGTCTGTTTCAATGTTTTCGCCTCTCACATCTGGACGGAATTACTTTATTTGGAAGCCTTTTCTTTTTTTTTTTGTTTTCTTCCTCCACTTTTGTTGGGCTTGGTAGTTGCTCAGCCCTCTCTCGTACGTCTCATTATACTATAGACGTTCTTTATAGCGTTGCGAAAGCCACACATGAGATTGACCTTATCGATATGAGAGTCGCATTTTCATGTAGGAATCATCAAAAATGCAGTATAGTATAATTTATTTATTCATTATTACTTTTAAATAAATTATATAATAAAAAATTTTTTTTTTAAATTAATTAATTTTTTTTTTTTTTGCCTGTCAAACTTGGCTTGTTCTGATCAGCCAATCAGAGGACAGAAAAATACTGATGTCATCATGGGGCGAACCCGTAAGGAAGGTGAATTTGAAATCTCATTGAGGAAAATGAACAGTTCCTTCAAGAACATAATTTCCAGTTCATTGGATGGGACGACTGATTCTGAAGGCCCGGTGGTAGATTCGATTGACATAGCAACACATCGCTGCTGATATCTGATTGGACCAAAAAAATCCCAAATCCTCATCGATATACTGGAAGTAGTACAGCCAAGAGAAATGAGAATTTACTGTTGGGTTTAAATTCGTCGATTCTCATGGAACAAAAATAAAACAAAATGGAGGCAACATTCAACTTAACGCCAAATCACACAACAATAATAATAACTCAAATTTTTAATACCTTATTACTTGGTTTAATGTACCACCACTTCCTCCTCTAGTATACCAGACACCCGCCACCCACCCACACACACACACACACACACACACGCACCCCCACAAGCAGCTTTAACCCGCCGTCATGTGAACAAGAAGGGGTTGGGCACGTGGGCGTGACGTGACCGTGCGTGACACGGCGACCAATCGCTTCCATTGCAATGGCGCTACGTTCGTCCGCTGCTTGTCATGAGGGGAAGTGAGCGAGTCAGTCAGGAGGTTGTTCTGCTTCTCCCCATGCAAAAAAAAAAAAAAAAAATGTCGATCATATGACCGGAGTCACATGCCTGGCATTGATCACGACTGTGAGCTTTGAACAGATTGGACTCGAGTCACAAGTTTTTATTCATAAACAATAATTGACTTGTCTTTTGTGAAGTATAGCTTTATTTTTTTATTTTTTAAAAAGATGCACAGTGCTGTAAAGGGCGCAGGGAAAAGGCCATTAATATTCATTACCTCTTCAACCTACTGTGTGACAGCTTCTGGCTGCAGTGTGAAGGACAAAAAAAAAAAAAAAAAAGTCTGTTTTCACTCGGTCTCTGTTGGCCTCAGGCTGCCGGAAAAAATCATTTGCCAGCTGTTGCCCAAACACAACACTTCATAGAAAGATGTGATGTGTGCACTGGACTAACAGAGCAATATTGTCGTCTGGGCCATCGGAGGGGGGGGGGGGGGGGGGGGTTCCTTGACACATAATAAATTGTTCGCATTTGTCAACGTGATATGGTCATTAGTAACCTCGCAAATTGCGGAGTCTTGCCGTGATTCAGACGGATAGCGTTAACCCGTTTGACGATGATGAGCCACTGAGCTTGAGCAAAGATGTATGAAACTCACTTACTCACTTCGCTTCTTTAAAATAGTATGATAATAAATGTCTAAAACAAATAATACAAATATTTTTCTTTAATGTCACTCCCATTTGATGTTTACTGTCAAACTAAAAACATAAAATAAGAATAGCCCGCTAGCTTAATGCTAACATATAATGGAAAACTCCATTGGCATGCTAATGATTAATATAAGTCGGTTTTCGAACCCTTAAAGCAGAGATCAGCGACTTCTAGGGGCTGATTGATTTTTCAGATTTTGGAAAATGACTTTGAATTTTATGTTCATTAATTTACTCATTCACTGCCATTGACGGGTATTGAAGCCAAAAACTACCGCCCGTGCTGCCAACTGAAATTGACGTCCAAGTGGCTTCGGGCTTGCATTGCGAATGTCATGTGACCTAAACTCACAGGACGGATGAGCTGTGATGTCACAGTGCTTAAAAATTTTATTTTTTTTTCTTTTTAACGACTCAACCACCTTGCTGCCCTATTTACAATTTAAACATACCAGTGTCCATTAACACTTTGCTCCTCGCGCAGGACAACATCAACGTGGATGAGGCGGCCAAATTCCTGGTGGAGAACATCTTGGCCAATGACAAAGGTTTGCCGTACGAGGAGAGCAACGGAGATCGCATCAAACTGGACCAGGAGACTGTGGCGGCGGAGAGCAAGCCGGGCTGCTGCTAACACTCAACACGTGCACACTAACAGGCACAAACACACGTCCGAAAACACGCCCGTGACGCCGCCACTAAAGGCGGGAATTGTTTTGGGAAAGCTCCAGGAGGACTGAGGCTTGGTTTCATTTTTTTTTTTCCCTTACCCTACCTTTCTTTATGGCCTCCAATATAGCTTCACAATCTTTTTCATCCACATTCAAACCACTTGGCGTTTATTTCGTTGACTGTTTATTCCACCACTAACAATTAATCCCAGCCCCTAAATACTTGAAGTTGGCTCGTTGGCTCTGGACTTTACCTGACGACAAAGGCTTGGGCTATTTTATTTTTTATTTTTTATTCCTATTATTATGATTAAATTAGACAACCTTCAGGATCTGGCTGCCTTTTATTTGTGTTTGTGTGCGAGACACTTCACTTTTTGAGTGTTTGCCATTGTGTACGCAGAAGGGCCATAAAGCCTCCTTTTTTTTTTTTTTTTTAAAGCATTTTAAATTGCACTCTTGTTCATGCCGCTCTGCATTCCGTTTGACTACTGGGCCACAGTTAACCATTAACAATCTTACTGTGCTGTTTATACAGCGCTAAAAGTGATATGTACAGCAGTTCTGTCATTTTTTGCTGTATTTCCTCAAATAAATGTCTTTGCAATTGGTAAATAAACACTCCCCGTCGAGCTATTTGAGGAAATGCAGATTTGTTTTCTTACTCCAATAATACACTTTGTTTCGAACATTTAAGGACAAACACTATTTTAAGAAGCTCAAAGTGGACGTTACGATGTATCAGACTTGCAGTATATGTGTTAAAATGCCTTGGCGCTCATCCATTATTTAATGAGATAAAAAAAAAAATCAACTTGATCTGTACATTGTGCATGAAGAATTTTTAGGTTTATATGTGAACATATGGTGAGGAGAATGAACATTTTTACTAATGTATATCGACTGCTGGTCTTGGTAAATGTTATCATGCTGTCTAGATTAAATTGTATTTATCTTGTGTGTTGTGATTTGGTGTGGATTCCTTGACAATACAACAGCAATGCGAACAAACTCAAAAATTAGAATAAATGAAGAAAATATTGCAAAAATATTTTAAATTATGATAAAAAGTTGAATATATAAAAAAACAAGTATACACATAACTACATGCCGTATTTGTGGGGATTAAGTCATTTAATATTATTTAACTCGTTTTATATCCGAACGAAGAAAAAGCAGCCACACTTCCGCATAGCCGCGACAGACGTAAAACGCTAGACTCCGCCCTACGTCACCATGGCAACACATCAAACATCACCGCGAACCCGGAAGAGGATGCATATGCACCTGTGGCTTGTCAGCTAGTTAGAAGAATAACATTCCTATTATTACTTGAACGCTTGTTTAAAGTTTTTTTTTTAAATTATATCAGAGTCACGAATCAAAATTCAAACTAGTGTTCGGCTTTAAACGTCCATTCGGTCTCTTTCGGCCAATTGAAGCTTTTGAGGTTCGAGAATTCGTCATTAATTGCTTCTTGAGAAGATGGCGCTGGCAAGTCTCAACAAATTTGCAGAGTAAAAGGGGCGACATTGAAGAATTGATGACGACGGGGGATTTGCCTGACAGTGACACAACATGTCAAAAGGACAGTTCAAGAAAAAGGAGTCCACTTCCAGCAAAATATCCGACGTGCAGGCGGAGTGAGTTGCTTTTTTTGTACTATTATGACGATTTAGCACTAAGACAATTTAAGCATAAACGCCTTGCAACGCTTTGGATAAAATGTCTTTCTTTCTCTCTTTCTTGCTTTTGTTCTTTCGTCTCTCTTTTTAGTATACCTTTTGTTGGCATTTGAATTTGCATGGCGATAATGAATCAAGCAAGATGATAAATTTTGTCCTCTGTGTTTTTCAATCTTCTGCTACTTCTGCCACCTTAAAAACATGACTTTTATGTAAATTGAATATTCTAAAGTCAGTGCGATAGGGGTCAGCACATCTGCCTCACGGTTCCAAGATTTGTGCCTTCCTGTGTGGAATGTGCAAGTTCTGTGTTCTGTGCTTCCTGGGATGTTTAAGTCGCGTCAAATAATGTCTGTGAAATATCTCACTCCCTCACAAAGTTTGCTAAGCTAATAAGTATTGCTTCAGAGTCTGAACCTGCACCCTCTCCCAATTTCAGAGTATGTTCAGCCCCCATCACTTCCACCGAGAGCCTGGAAGACGTGTGGCCCGAGTGGAATGACGGCGATGTCTACAGGGAGAAATGGGACTCGGGCAAAGTTCCTGAAGATCCAAAGAAGCCTCCTATTTGTAATGTAAGGGAAAAAGATTGTTAAACTTAAGCGCAACATAAATCAAATCAAATATATTAATAATATAAGCGACATTTTTGCATTTCAGCTGTTCTTTGAGGACCCTGAGGGGAGAATTAGCCTTCCGGCTTCTTTGAATGTGCAGTCCTGGAGGCGCCCGACAGAGTTTCTTGTCAACATGGTAAACTTTTTAAACACATTTCTAGCAAAAAAAAAATGCAGAAGCCATTTTGACAAGCTTCATTGCCTGCAGAGGAGACATGGCATCTATTATGTTCCTCGCTGACTTGGTCCCCGAGATGTTGTTCACTCCTGTCTGCTGCTAATTCATGATGGATTATTGCCAAAAACGAAATGTTACCGGTTTGATGTTACATTTGTTTTGAATATATTATTTATATCTTTCTTTTCATCACTGCAAACTCCACCTTCAACCCATTTACTGCCATTTACGGCTAAAGACGTCAAAGATCCATTTTTTTTTTTTTTTTTTTACTCAGCTGGTTGTGTTTGAGTTAAATATACATATGCGGTGTCTCAACATCTTTCCCGATCAAAACAAAACAGGTCCCTGATTTTCCCTCGCAGTAAGATGGGACACGTGCGACAGTCAATCGCTTGAGTGTGCATTCGGCCGCATCGCTCGATGTGCGGCGGGCCTCATGACGACAAGTGGCGTACAAAATGGATGGGTGGAAATGACTCTCATTTCCCCGAATAGACGCCTGGCACACTCTGCATTTGGGCAAACAAACCCCCTCAGCCTCGACAAGAGGAAACATGCTCTTTATGTTTCCACAATGATGTTTTAATTGCAACACTTTTCACTTCCACATCCCTCAGCGCGGAATTGAGCCATTCCGGGAGGCCTTCCATTTTTCTTTCTGCCTTCTTTCAATAAGTCATTGCCAGATCGCAATCTGCCTTTTCACTCCTGATGTCAATAGAGTTTAATTAAATCTCTGCGACGAGGAGCCGAGGCCGATCGCAAGCGCTCACGTGCGCGATGGCGTCTCTCTTCATCTCTGATTTCTAAAGCCTATTTTATCGACGGAAGCGGCAACTCTTTGAGGTCGTCTCCCGCGAGCAAAACACGGGCCACCTCTGACCCTCTGTTGATCTCTACCGCCATCAGCGAACACAATTGTTCATATTTAATTAGTCATTCTTTGGAGTCTATTAAGGTGCGAGTCGAACCCCGATATGGCAGTGCGCCCCCCCCCGATGAAGTGTTAAGTTGGACACACATTGGTGTCGACTTTAAAAAGGTTACCTGTGACTGCTGCTCAGCTCTGTGTTGTATGAAAGCAATTATTTCGACCCGTGTTTTATTTCAGGTGCCCACAGTTGTTGAGAATACACTCAGCTTTGATCTGGTGTCCTCCAACCAACATCTGCTTTGCAGTGAGGTGAGTAAACACGAGCCGTTGCTCAATATTACGACGAAGGGTCTGGTGAACTCGAGAAGTACGATTTTACGGAGAACGCTAGTTTGTAATTACAACGGCTGTGTACTTTTCCGGTTTGGTCGTGTTGCTGTAAAATGATGAAGGGATTTGTTTGGGTTAGCAGACCAGAACTACATCCGGGTATTCCGTGCGTTTGCGGTTTGGACGTACTTGGAGTCGGAGCAGGACTTGGGCTGCAAATGGAGAAACTTCTATTTTTATTTAAATTTGATGAGCCATTTGCGCGGGAATTTTGGACTAGCTGATGCGATGTGAGGGTGACAAATGTACGCAGATGGCATACCTGTGTAAAAAAAAAAAGAATATATATATATATATATTGTATTGATTTTTATTTTTATTTATTTTATATATCTTTATATTTTTAATTTGTATTTTATATATCTTTATATTTTTAATTTGTATTTTATTATTTTATATATTTTTTTAATTATTTCATATATTTCTTAAATATTTTTACTTTACAATTTTTATCAATATCAATTTCGATAGCTGAGCCCAACATGCCAATGAGAACCTTTCTAAGAAAATAAATGTTAATTAACTGAATTATTGAGAACTACCAGAAAAAAAAAATATTTTTTTCATATTTTGACAGATTTTTATACATTTTTTTTTTTACTGCACATGCAAAAGACGCAAACGCATTTGCAACAAATCATCAACAATTCTCTTAAATAAGATCTTGCATTTTTTCTTCCCAAGCTGATGAGGTGGATCATCAGCGAGATCAACATCGTTTGGAAAGTCTTTCACCACCACGAAACTTCGGACCAACACGGCTGGAAACCTTGGGAGCACATCTACTCGCTGTGCAAGACGGGGAAAGGCCACGTGCCGCTCTTCAACACCTACGGGAAATACCTGGTTCGACTCTTCTGGATGGTGAGTGTCTGTCGCGCGCCAAAATCGACCCCGGATGAGAAAATTGACAAGGCAGGCCGTTGAAAATACTGTACGGTGTAAATCATTGTCTTTGTTGACAAGAAAAAGCACGGCACAGCGGTCGCCGTGTCAACCGCGGCAAACAGTTGGTTATTGTGACGGCATTAAGCTCCCAGATCCTCCCCGGCTTGATTGTTTGCTCGTCAAATGATCTTTTTCCTGCCTCGAGCATCTCATTCTTTCACGGTCTCTTTTTTAATGTTTTTTTTTTTTTTTTTTTAATCCTCACTATCATTGTTTTCTCACACTGCTCTTCACAATTCCTACAACTGCTTTTATCAAGGAGCTTTGAATCACTGGAGTAAGGAGAAGTCTTTCGTAACTCAAGTATGCACGACTCCAAATCCAGTTGCCCTCGATTTAACCCTCCCCCGGATAATCGCGGCCTGGATGCTGGAGAATTTTCACAGGCACTTCTTGTTCAGACTGGCAGTCTCAAAATATATGCAAAATATGTGTTCTTAATAACATTTTTGTTTTCATTGCATGTTTAAAAGATCCACTATCCTAATATAACAAAAAAATGAAGCAAACAACAAAATAAGCACATAATTATAATTTTTGTGAGCGCGAAGGACGGCACAAAACTGCTGAACAAGAATTTAAGAAAAATAACTGATTTTGTATTTTTTTTCTTGGCAAAACTCAACTCACTCAATTTTTAAAAAAATATTTTTGAGCTTTGTCCTGCATATCATTCCAAATCCGCCCCAAAATATTAGGCCCGCTCATGTCTGCCATCTAGTGGTGATTAGTGATATTACAACGTAATACTACATTTGACCCCTGCATATTTGCAGTTTGGCTCCAGCGGCTTCACATACAATTTTTTTTTTTCTGTATTTTTGCTCATTTTGGATTTTTTTTTTTCCGATTTCACCCCCATTTCTCCCTTTGTTTTTCGGGTAAAATTCTTTTTTCAGTGTTTATCAGTTTTTTTTTTTGAAGATTTATTTTTTTGGGGTGGGGGATTGAGAGAGAAAATGAATCAAAAATGTTATCCCCGAAATCTATACAATGTATATTTATTTGTGAGGGAAATTGAGGCCCACGAGTCGGCAGTTGTCCATCCTCGGTCGCCATCTTGGTGCAGTAGCTTGACAAGAACGAGAGCCAAAGTGTATAAACTCGCATCACGTCCTGCTCGGTCGGGTAGCAGACAGACGCAGCTGTGAACAGGTTATTAACGCCCGCCCGTGTGAGTGTGTGTGTGCAGCTTTCCTCTCTATGTCGTCTTGTTCTCCCCCCTGCCCCAGACAGGTCCTGACACCACACAGTGTCCTCAAACACAAAGTCCCTGTTTGTTAGTTTCCAACAGATGAGTATGGACCAAAAAAAAAACAACAAAAAAAAACAGTCTTTGCTCTGTGCATTCAGGGTTGCTGGAGGAAGATAACAGTGGATGATTCCATGCCGTTCGACAAAGAGCACAATCTGCTGCTGCCGGCGTCCAGCTGCCGGGTGGAGCTGTGGCCCATGCTATTAGCCAAGGCGCTCGTCAAAGTTATTAACACAAGGCCGCCCGGTGAAGATTTCAACAGGAAGTGAGTGGCATTGTTTTACTATTTTGCAGAAAGGTTAAGTGACAAGACAATTTTTATTATTCATTCTTTTTTTATTTTTTCATTCATTTATATTGTGCAGATCCATATTTGTGGCGCATGCGGCGGACACATCGACACCTTAATGCAGCGCTGCGTGCCTTTTGCCGTTGACAGTTTTAGATTTGGATTTAGATTGAATTGGTTTAATTTCAAGATTGTTCAACTATAAAGTGAATCAAGTCGTCATTTAAATGCCCTTCTTTTAAACTCGCGTAACAATCGACACGATTTTGCTGACTCAACCCGGCCTTGTTCTGACCTCATTCCTGTCCCGGCTTGCGTCAAAGTCGGTGGCATGTCAATGATGCAGCACGGTGGCGTGTGTAGAAAGTGCGTGTTCCGCTGTCCACTGAAGGTTGACCGTTGAATTAATCTTTAATCTGAAACAGGAAACAAAGGACCCCCCCCCCCCTCCCCCCCCTCGCCTCCCCGCCTCCATGTTGAAGCATTCATAAGTCATGGCGGTGTAGTTTTTTTGTGTCTCCTGGGTGAAGTTGTATTTTTAAGCTGAGTTGGTGAACTTGTGTAGTGGATTCATTTCCTTGAGTGCCATGACTGCGGACCAGACACAACGATTCCCACGAGGGCCAATTAGAGCTTATTGGGGCCATCTGTTTCTGCTGCAACATACTCACTGTCATACACTCTCGTCCACAAGAGTGCTTGGAAGTTCTCAAAATGCGACAATGTTAGTGTTGCTTCCTCCTGGTTTGATTAAAAAAAAAAAAAAAAAAAAACATTTCTGGATTTAATGAGCTGGATAAAGTGAGTCATGATTAGAGTGAATTTTGTGTGGCTTGAGCAGTTGTCATTGTGAGACTGATTTGCTGACATTTTGCTCAGGTAAAAAAATTCTCTACCTTCTGTTTCGTCCTTGATAATGGGTCTGTTTTTTTTTTTTTTTATACATGGCTCGTTGTTACCATTCTCAGTAGAAGGTTACTGTCAAACTAATCTTCCAACAAAGAGAATTACATGCGGTGTATTTAAAACAACCATATCGCCTCCGCTAGCTGAATGCTAACAATCAAGGGGAAATGCTACAGGCACATTTAGCATCTCCTTGGTGACGTTAGCGTTGCATATCTTCACGGCAACAGTACTCGCGTGAATATATTCTTTGTCCTCTGCGAAGAACGACTAATATTAGTGCCTTATGGAGAAGAACTCCAGAACACTCTGTGTTATGCTGCCCCCTGGTGGCCAAGGTGTGTGCGCTAGGATGAGCAGCACAATTGCAGGAGGAAATGAATGAAAATGTAATTAAAAACATGTTACAATTGATATTTTGGGGGGCGGGGCAGAAGTCTGGAACGGATTAATGACATTTCCACTCATTTCAATGGGAACGAATGATTTGAGCCTGATCGAGGAACGAATTGCTTGCATCGCAGGGCACCACGAGGATTCCTTTTAAAATGGCGCTGTTCTTGCATGATGAGCATCGTATTTATTTTCTTTGCATTGTTTAACTTGTTTTGCCTTTCAGTAAAATGTCGCAGCTCTCCGACGAGATTGGCGAGTTCAACTTCATCCACCATCTCACCGGCTGGATCCCGGAAATCAGTCCGATAAAGTAAGTGTGCTGCTACACATAATTAAGTCTTACTCGTCATTGTGTGTTCATAGATTCAAAAAATTTCTTGTTTATTGATCAGGGATAATAAGCAATGTACTGGCAATACAATTAAAAAAAATAAATAAATAAATAAAAAATGAAAAAAAAAAAAGAAAAAAAACTACGTTTTTTTTTTTATTTATTTATTTTTTATTTTTTTTTAACCTCCTCCCAGCCACGTGTGCCGAAGAAAAACGTGGCTTTTCCTACAAGGCAACATCCCGGAATTCATTCACAAATTCAAGCAAGTGCAGCAAAAGAAGTCTCAGTCGAGGAGGAGTTCGGCCCCCCATGAACACAGGAGCCATCGGGATGCGGACAAAGGTCAGACAGGTCACAAACGACCAAAAAATATAAATTGTGAATCCATAATTAAATAGAGCATGTTTTATCTGACTCATGTATTATGAAGCGCATGGGTGTGTCTATCCCGGGCTACGGCAGACTATAAATAAACCAGCAGAGGGAGTAGCGACAGGGCGAACGTCCGCCCGAGTCATGTGAGCTCGTCTCATGACGCCAACGTCAAGATAAGAAGATAATTGTCTCGTAATTGCGTGATGGCATGTGGGATGCAAATCTGTCCGTCGGGCATTTACTCCATCCAGACTTACATGTTATGTTATCAAAGGGCATCTGCTCTTTTTCGTATTATATGGCGTTCACATAAAAGCGCCATAAATTGCAACACTGAAAAGCTTTTACTTCTGTCAGGAAAAAAAATATTTTTATTTTTTTTTTAAATTGACTTCCTAAGTCCGCGAGCTGGTTTTTATCACGTATAATTCAACATGAGCTGCGGCAGGTCCAATTGTAGATAACCTACACGTTGTTAGTCATCGACTCAAGAAATGTCTTTCATTGGTTTTAATCGATGACGATGTTGATTGATGATTTTTTTTCTGCTGTTTCTCAGGGAACCGCAAATTGGTGGTGTGTGCCAGCTTCTACCCCAATCAGCTCCATGATGACCCCTTCGTGTACACAAAAATGGTATGTTGGTCTGCTGTGATCGCTAAGTGTGGAATTGTACATTGGAATGCATTATTGTTTAAAAGTAGGTGGGAGAGATCGGGCCACACTCGGTCAAGGGAAGAAAAAAAAAAAAACGTGTTTTTTAAATGTATTTATTTATTTTTTTTTAATAAAGTCTAAGACTAGGAAAGTAAAGTACTATACAATATATTTGGTGGTTTAAAAATGAATAAATAAAAAAACACTTCAAAGGATGTTAAGCCAAAAGATCACTTTTTGTTTTCGGTGCACATAAATTTTTATTGTAAATCAACTTTAGTCTCAATTTTCCAACTTTTTTTCCTCCATAATATTTGGAATAAAATGATGACATTAGTGATATTTTGACCCTACTTTCCTAACATGTTAAAAATATTTTCAAAGATTTTTTTTTCTTATTTAATTTATGTAAAATTAATGTATGTAATTTACATTGTGACTTTGTTGACGTAAAATTGAACCTTTTTGCGCACTAACACACTGAAAAAAATATTTTAATATTCTTAAAAAAGTCCAACTTTCCTTGTAATTTATTAATTTTTTTACGTAAAATGACATTTTCATGTTAATCAATATTTCTCACAATTTTTTTCTCTCCTTGTAAAATCACAACTTTCTTGCCAATTTGGCAATTTTTTTTTTTTGTTTATTTCTTCGCCTTCCTCTGTTTTTTTTTTTCCCCATCTTCCTTACAGGCCGATTCCTCCGAAGCGCTCCGCCGCTACGACCTCTGTCTGCGCCACAGCCACGTCGTCCTGTTGACCCAGACCCGAACGTGCCCCTTGGAGTTACCGTACGAGCCTCCGCCTGAGCCGCAATGGAAACTATTCCGCAAGAAAAGCGAGAAGCCTGTGATCAGCGCTGAACCGAAGAGTAAGCGGGGGGCGGATAGAGAGGCGTATATCAAACCGTTTTGTGAAATTCTGCGATACGGTGTAGGTGAATGTCATGGATAAATAACGAGTAGAGAGCAAAGCAAATTCTAAATCGGGAGGAGCTGCGCATGGGGGGTTATACAGCGTTGAAAGATAGCCACAATATTTCAATAGTGAGACGAGCGGCTCGCTTCCGTCTGACATCATTCATGCAAGAAACGAGATAAAGTGTGGGCGTGCTTTGTGTTTTGCGCTTTCCCCCGTATCGCAGTTATTCCTTTGTCCGAACCTGAGGAGTTCATCGGCATCGCCAGCCCCTTCATCGACCAGCGTGTCAAGAGCCCGCCGAGCCCCTCCACAAAGCGGTGCGTGCGCTCTGTCATATTTTCCGTGGATGAATCCCATCTGCCATCGTATTCGTTTTATCTCGCGTTGCGAGACGCAAATGTGACGCGCGAGTCATCTCGCGACGACATTGCTGCAAAAACGTCTCGGCGTAAGACGCGCCGGTGTCATGATGCCGGCGTGATTTCCACCACACACACACGATATGCGTCTTGACGGCAGGGTGGACAAGTGGAGCGTTCCGAAGAAGCAGGCCTACACGCCCCCGCTGGACTCCATCCCTGAGGGAGCGGAGCACGAAGGCCGCGAGGCCGTCGATCCCGCCACGGCCGAAAGCGACGTTAACTCTGAGGTCGTCGTCGAGGAAGTCGAGGTACTTCTGAAACACTTTAATTGGGATGTTCAATACCAAATTTTTTTTTTTCCAGACGATACGAGTTTGAGTATTTACCGATACCTCTTGTACCAGCGTGTGCAAACTATGGCCCGGGGGCCACATGCGACCCGTTAAACGTTTTAATCCGGCCCACCGAACTTGAAAAAAAAATTAAATGAATATTGTTTATCATTTATTTTCTAAATACTGTTTTAATTATTAATTATTTTTTTTCTCCAATGAGGTGAGGTTACCAAAACACTCCATCCGTCTGCCCCTCTGAGAAATTTTGGACCCCATTGTGGCCCGCCAATCCAAAAGTTTGCACACCCCTGATCTAATACCTTGCATACATAAAATGCCATTAAACTCAAAAAAAGGTGAACAATCCCCCTTCTCTCCGATGCAAATGATTTGCAGATGTCTCAAACTGCCACAGTGTTCTCAATGTCATATTTTGTTTGCCAAAGGTTTCTCCATTTTTTTTTTTTTTTTTTTTTGGAGGCCTCACAAGTCAATTCTTGCCCTCGCATCCATGCACAGCTTATCATGCCGACTTTCTGTCAGTGACAGCAAGGCAGCCATCACCCAGTCTCAAAGTCACTTCTGTTGCTCCCCCCAGCCAGGCCACTAGTGACCACGGGCACATCTGCACCAAAAGAGAGCGCCGGCAATAGACGAAAGACGGGGGCGGCGGGTACACAACAACAACAACAACGACAACGGAGCGAAAGCGACAAAAATAGCGCGGAATAACAAGGGCAGCGCTGCGGCTAATGAGAAGGCGAGCGAATAAAAAAAAAAAATCGGGAGGAAGCAGCCGAGCAAGAACGTGAGATGTGGAAATAGAGTCTCCGGCATGAGGCGGTCGCGGCGGGTCGTACTAGTGAGAGGTGGCGTATCGTGCAGATTGGGCGGAGAGAGAAAAAAAAAAAAAAAAAAGGAAAGCAGTGCAATTAGAGAGTGAGCCATCAGTGTGTGTGTCTCCTGAGGGGTGGCGGGCGCCGGGGGGGGGGGGGGGGGGGGGGGGGGGGGGGCATTATTACACGTCACTCTCAGCATTCTGAGGAACACATGAGATGAATCGCCCTCTTGTGTAACTGGGACCAGTTATAGCGAGGTTACACCAGGGCGGCATGAGCACAAGCTGTCGTTTAGTGTGTGTGTGTGTGTGTGTGTGTGTGTGTGTGCGTGACGGCGGCTCAGGCATCCGCTGTGGTCGACGTGAGAAGGCGTTTTTGCCACTTTGACCCCCTCCCTCTGTTTCTGTCAACTCTTGCCAAAAGAATCAACATCTGCGCCGATCCCCCCCCCCCCAACAGGATTAAAAAAAAAAAAAAGATGGTGGTGTCACATGATGCTCCTAATATTCTTTTCCTCCCAGTTTAAAGAATTAGGCCCCTTACGCAAGCGCGCCGCCTTAACCTCGACTATTCTTGGAACGTGGTTAATCACCGAAGGTCTTCTGCGCCGTTCCGTTCACTAGACGGGCCTTCGAGGTCCAATCCAAATAGGTAAAGATTTGATTTTGCTTCATTCATTCAAGAATTGGGAAAACATCAGTGGAGTAGAAGAAGAAGTCAGTCGGGGAGAAGAGACTTAACTGTGCTGACTTTGTCAAATAAAGCTCCAGGAAGTCTGGGATTAAAGAAATTGTCTCTCTTCCAGTTTTCTGTCCAGGACTGTGATTTGGTTAAAAAAATAAATAAATAAAAGCTTTCTAATCAGGAGGCGGCAGATTAAAAACTCAGGAGTCTCGCATGTGCGATCTGTCACGAAAGACCGGCAGTGTGTGAGCGGACGGAATAGTGGCTGCTTTCATTTCATTCTAGTGTGACATGAGAATTTTATCGACGAGGTTAAGTGTGCTCTCTTTTCGGTCTGCCCCCCCGCCCCCTTCTGCTTATTCAAATAACGGGTGACTCACACAAGCGCACCCAAAAAAAACGCACGCACGCACGTTGTGAGTCACCAAAGTCTTGCCCGGGAAGCTCGCGTTGTCATCAAGAGCTGTATAATAAGATGTTGGACTTCCGTTTAGATTGCGACTCGGTGCTTGGGAAGAGGAACAAATCATAAGTGTCGTGGAAAATTTCGACGAAAACACCACGACTGCTTTTTGACATTGTCTTCAAATATCCAATGCTTAAAATGTTTTAAAGTGGGACAAAATATCCGATTTGTTTGGTTTAATTCGATAATACTGACTTATTGGGAGCCGCACGCACCTCTCACCACAGACTGGCAATGTCATTAAACAATTTATTGAGTTGAATTAAGTTCACTGCCACCATGTGGTACTGAAGATTAAAAAAAAGAAAAATGTCCGAAGGCCCACTCACATCTAAAAAAAAAAAAAAAAAGCAAGCCTTTAAATGTGGTCTCCAATTTCCCAGCTCGCTCAGCCACAATCGGATGGATTTTGCGAATCGTGCGAATGAACGTGACGTGACGGAATTAGCATGCTAAACAACGACATAATAAGTCGTCGTCTGTTAGCGACAGCCCGAGAAAATTAGCGGCGCTACTCCCTCGTGGCGTTGTCGAGCAGCAGCAGGGGAGGGGCGGCCCCCCCTTGTCGCATTTAAAGCCCGTCTCCTGTCCTGCGGTGATCATCGGGGACGGCGCACCACCGCAGCTGTCACCAAGAGGCGTTTGAGGCGCGGCTCCGGGGTGTGCTTCTGGATGCTTTTACAACTCAACTGCTCACTCCTTTTCTCTCTCTCTCTTTCTGTCGCTTCAGGTTCCCGGAGAGGACAAGAAGAAGGACGATGACGTTGTCTCCATTGGTAAACGCTGACGCTTTGCAATTAAATTAATAATTAATGAATAATTCCTATCATACAGTCAAATTATGCCATCATTCCTACTATGCTAGCTTTTTTTTTTCAGATTTTATTAGTATTGACCAAGTGGGAGCTGCACGCACCTCTCACCACAATTTCAATTGTAACTTAATACAGCTCATCACAGAAATTTTCCTGCAATTGATTGAAATTTTTGGAATCGTCATGCCCATTGTAGATTTAATCGGAATAAAACTCAACAGATTTTTTTTATTTTTTTTTTTTTTTACACTGCCAGTAAAAGCGCCTATATACTGAGCAAGTATAAACTCAACTTCCTGCTCTTTCTACTTGCACCACAAGGCCACTGCTGATGTTCAACTCGATGTCGAATATCGGCGCCGATAATCGGCCCGGCCGATAAGCAGTCTATTCCCTAATTTGGACGACGATGGAATGCGCCTTCTCGTAGAATCTGGACTCACTCATGACCCCCGTCTCACCTCTCCGGAGTCAAATTGGAAAGCTGTACCCGGTCGATTAAATCTAAAAGCCGTCTTCTAATAATGCCAATCTGTCTTGTGAAATGCCAACAAGCTAGGAAGGTAGCGTAAAGTTTAACACCTAACACTCAATTCTACATCCAGAATGTCGTCGGAATTTTTTTTGGGCTCTCTCAGATGAGAATCGCCCACTTTTCACCTCTGCACGCCTCCTTTCGTATTGCCAAGACACTTGTGAGGAGACTGCGCTGAAACGATGCCGTTAGACAGCCGGCCAGTTTTCGCTGCCCTCGTTCAGTTGCTTAGTAACACCCGCAGGTTGAGTGAACGGGCAACCAGCATCGGAGACTTTGTGTTGGATGTGCGTGTGTCTTGGACTCCAGATGTGTTGAGTTGAAGTGAGAGTGGGTGTGTGGGAGTAAAGTAATGTGATTGATTTTTTTTTTTTTTTCCCCCAGATCCACCTCGGAGTGTAATAAAAGAACATGTAGTCAAACCCATACTACCAGAGGCTTGGGTGGAACTGGAGGACTTTCCGAAATGTTTCTGGTACCGCACAAAAAACACACACATATTCACAACATGTTAATAAATAATAAATAAATAATAATTGTATTTCTTTTTTTCTTAGTCGCATGTTGGTGTTCCATAACCCCGAATCGTACCCACACCAAGCCCAGAAGTCGCTTCTTAAGGTACACACCTTTTTTGGAGTTGCGCTTGTCCAAAGATTCATTCTCGCGCGTATTCGCGCCACAATTTCGAGTCTCCCTTTTGTTGTTTAAGTATTTAATTAATTATTTCTGTATTTAATTATTCCATGGATCCCGCGTTGCAGTGTCTCATGAACCAATTTGATCTCTCAAACTTGCCCATCAAAGTGAGTGGGCGGGGCTAAATGCTGACAAATCATGTCTCAGCCGTTTGACAGATAAAATTAATTCATGAAACACTGCAATTCGGCACCGTGAATTAATTAAATACAGAAATAAATAATATAAATAATAATAAATACATAATAATTAAATAGATAAATAATTATATAGATTTTTTTTACATATCATTGATAATTAACGTCACATTTATTTAATTCCACATTTAATTAATTATTATTATCAATTAATTAAACATTTATTCGATTAATTGGTGTATTTAATTTTGGCACTTTCAGTCCTCCGTTAAGCGATGTTCTTATATGTGGAACAAAGTGTTAAAAGTATTTGCATGATGGGAAATTGACGGTCCAAATTTTGCAATCCTTGGCGCTATGCTGGAACATATTCGCACCAGCACTTGTCCCCGTTTGCCTCCTCTGAGCTAGGCCGTATCTTTTGGTGTCTACTCTTGTCTGTGTTTGCATATCTGCCGGGATAGGGACGATTCTGCTCGTCATTCCCGACACGTCGTCGTCAGCCCCTCCCACCTCCCTTGTCGTCTCCTTTATCACCCGCCGTTGCTGCCCCTCTCCTTGTTTTTTTTTTTTTGCTTTTATCTCGTCTATCTCCGCCTGACTTACTCCACTCTCCTACCCGTCCTCAAGCCTCTCTTCCATTAAGCCGAGCCTCTATCAGTTGATCTATCATCCCCTCCCTGTGGCATCCACTGCTTCTTTTCTCCTCCTCGTCTGCCTCCCCACTGATAAGTTTCCCCGCGTGCGCTTATGGGTGCGTGTTTGTGTGCCTCAGTGTTCGTATGCGCGAGGGACTTACTACTTGTGCGTGGACAGCCTGCATCCTTCCCAGATCCTCATCAGTTTCTCTGGCCTGCTTCGCTGGGGCGAAATAGACAGTGGTAAGAAGTCGCGTGTGCACGGAACCCACATTGAAATCTATTTTAAAGGTCACAACTGTCATTTGAATTACAGCGGTGCCTGGAGGTATGAGTAAGTGCTGTATGGTGGCAGGAAACTCAACACAGTACTCAAAGTCATATATTCTTTATCCCCTGCAAAGATCAGTTGACATTAGTGCCGTAGTAAAGATCTGGGAGGCGTTTGGACGTCCCAATGTGTTTGTTTCTGACAGCGCGCTAAGGCGACCGCATACGAAAGAGCCTCACAATTTTATTCAATTTTATTTTCAATTTATTTTCTTTTCTTTTCTTTTATTTTTTTCTTTTTATTTTTTTTCTTTTCTTTTTAATTTAATTTTTATTTTTATTTTTATTTAATTTAATTTAATTTAATTTAATTTAATTTTATTTTATTTTATTTTATTTTTATTTTTATTTTATTATTTATTTTTGTGTGAGGCTGGCACAGATTAGTGGAAATTTCATTCATTTCAATGGCGAAAAAAAAAGATGAGTACAGAGTCATATTTGAAGGCACCGCTGTATCAGTCAGCATGTATTGCAAGTGAAAGTTTTCCATCTGTGTGTGTGTCTGGCCCACCCTCTTCGCCCCTCTCAGCCAATGACATTTCAGCAACTCGCTGCCCCGCCCTCCTCCAGGCCGCTCCGTTCCACTGGAAGAGCCGACAGTGTCAGCCTCCCATCGTCACCATCGAGACCAACTGCTCCAAAGCCACCGTGCTTAACCTACCCGCAGGGTGAGAACTCATTGTGTGTTCGCAATCTCGACCTGGGAGCATCTTGTGAAGACTACACACACTCCAAAAAAATTCACATTCAGTCCTATGTCTGAGATCGTCTTCAATGAAGTTAACATCCATACGAACCGCAAATCTCCTCCTCAACGTTGCTTTTCCACGGTCACGCTCGCACATAATAATCTCAAATTAGCTCAGCGTTATGACACAAGGCTGCTAAATTTAGGTCTTTAATTCCAAATCATCATTCTCGAATGTATGCCATTTTTTTTTTTAACTACAGATTACGATGAAGAGCTTTTCATAGTGGGGGACGAAAAAAAAAAAAGAGAATTATTTAAGATGTATTCGCTAAAACGTAGATGAAGGCTCCGCTCTATATCGCTTCCAGTTTCCCTTCAATTCTGCTCGGGTCTGACCAGACTGTGAACTCGGCTTGGCGCTTTAGGAGAGCACGTCAAAGGCTGTCGCTCGGTTTGTTCTGGGAAGGTTTTAATTTTCTCGTGATGTTTTTTTATTTTTATTTTTTTTTCCTCAGCGGAAATCATGTAAAGACATGATTCAAAGTGTCACAATCATAAAACATTTGTTCAATGACAATTTGGAGCAGCCGCAGCTTTTCACATGGCACAGAATATTCTGGTTCATTTGTTAGTGTCAGTGTTGAGAAGGACCGTGGTTCATGCTGCAAAAAAAAAAAAAAAAAAATTTGCAACGTATAACAATTGCATGTTTCCTCTCCTACCTTCAGGCGTCATGTTTTGTCCTTCCACACATACGCGGAGCTGGGCTACCATGTGCACCTGTGCAGCAAAACACCTTTCTCCTTCGGGGAAGAGGATGCCATCATGTCGCTCTGCACCAAGGTGAATCACGCTAGTACATTTATATTTTATATTTTACATTTTTTATATTTTATATTTTATATATTATATATATTTTATATTTTATATTTTATATTTTAATTTAATTATTTTTTTATTTATTTTTATTTTTATTTTATTTATTTGTTTATTTATTATTGAGTGAGGCTGGCACAGATTAGTGGAATTTTCATTCATGTAAATGGTGAAAAAAAAAAAAAAAAAAAAAAAACGAGTACAGAGTCATATCTGAAGGCACCGCTCTATTTTATGATATTAATAATTTATGATTTTATTTTAATTTATGTCTTTTTCTTCTTCACAGGAAAGTCTTCGTTTCAGTGAGAAAGCCAAGGCGATCATGCGTGCCCTCTCCAAAGTGGTGGCTTCCTTTCACGACCGGCACGGCCAAAGACCGCACCTGAGACGCAACCTGGAGGAAGCTTGCTGTCCCAAACAAACCCCGCTAGAAAACTGGCAGGTCCAAAAGGTTTGTTAGTCTACTCTTTCTTGCTTTTAGTATACATCATCTCCAACTTGTATGTGAACATGCATGTTCTGCGGCCTTTCAGGTGTTCGGCTTGGCCGTCTATCATATGCTGTGCGATGCCCTGGGCAGGGAAATGACCCCGCAGGAGCGCTTTGCTGTCCTGGCCCTCACTGCCGACGCTTCGCTGCTGGCGAGGGCACGCAGACCGCACTCCCTTACGTGTAACGTGTTGTTTTGCTGTGTTGTTGCGCGTCCATTCAACGATATGTCGTCGGAACAAAACGTTAGAGATGCCTAATAATGCATCTGTTGGTACACGGGGACTATTGACGATGAGAATTTCCTCATTTAATGGAATTCATTGATTCAAGTAGGCATTTATTGGAGGGTACTTGTTTATTAAAGGGGAAGTCAAGCCCAAATTTTTCTTTTAAAAAATACGTTCTATGCGGGCCCACCTGTCAAAACATGACATTCTGATTAGTATTGCGTTGACGAAATCTGAAAATGTTTTTTGGACACCTCACTGGGCGGCCATTTTGTCACTTCTGTCGACTGAAAAGGACATCACAGTTTTTCAAAGCTCGGATAATAGCCAATCATTGCTCAGCTTCAGAAAACAGCTGAGCCGTGATTGGTCGTTACCAGAGCAACTGTGATGTCCTTGTGACAAAATGGCCGCCCCCTGAGATAGCTAAAAACAGGTGGATTTCCTTAACTCATAATTCGACGCGTGAAGGCGCATAGAACATTTGATTTTAAAGAATTGTTTTCATTCATCCTCATTGTTCTTGCATCGCTGTTCCCTAAAAGCGCGTCCGGAGTCAAAGCCTCCGGAAACGTGGATGGACAGGCAGCCGACAGCGGAGGAGGTCAAGGCAGCGACGGTCCTGCAGGCTGCCTTCAGGGGCCTCTTGGTGCGAATGGTCCGCAAATCCGCCAAAGGAGGTAAATTCACACTTCAATTATTTATTTATCTTTTTTTAAGCATGATTCTTCTAAAAGCGCTTTTAAAAGCGAGTGTCTCAATTGGGAACGCTGAAAGGGCAGCAGCGCATCTGTCGTCATTACGAGAGTCCAGCGCGCTGTCCAAATACATAAAAGCATGCGCCGGGCACCGTCTGCTTCCTCTGGTCACAGTTTGATCCAGCCCGGTGGCATGTATTGAGCCTCTGAGCTCAGGATGAGACTGCCACTCTTGGTAATCCATTGTGACAGACCGCGGGTCGCCAGCGTGCTGAAGCATACACATCGACACACTGGAAGACGTCCGCACGCACGCCGCGCATCCCCGCAGCGGTTCCGGGTGGGTTGAATACTCGGCTATAGCTTCCTTTTGATATTTCATATAGTGGCTCGTTTTACTGGCGAGGTAAATGGGCTGATTTCAGAGGAAATCCTGATGCGAGGCGTCCAACTGTGATTTCGAAAGAGACGAGGTGGGGCTCTCGGATGGATTTTTCACACAGGCTGACAAATATACAGAACATTTTTTACAGTGGAGCCAACATGACTTTCTTTATGTTTGATTTAAAGGTTGTCATTTTAAAAATGAATTAAAAATGTTGAGTGAATCCATTTTTGATTCGGGTTGATGAAACGGTCAGCGTCGGTTTTAAATAAAATTTTGACATTCTTAAAATGAACATTTCTGTTAAGTCATATTTTACGCAAGTGTAATGTTTGTTTGGTCTTTTGGAAGTGTTTTATGTGCAATGCATTTTTCATTTAACATTTATTTAATTATTTCTTATACAGTATTTGTATTTGCATACAATTACAGTGGCTAACTAAAATGTAAAAATATGTTTTTTTTATTTTTTTTTGGATGAGCCATGGTGACTGAGTTTTAAAATTATTTTTTATATATTTTTTTCATTCTTATTTAAGGGTAAAAAAAATATTTTTTTTAAAAATATTTTTGATGTGGCATGGTGACTTAGTATTAAAATGAAGCATTATTTATTTATTTTTTTAATTCTTATTTAAGGGTAAAAATATATATTTTTTTAAATATATTTGATGAGCCATGGGGACTGAGTATTAAAATGAAGTATTATTTTTTTATTTCTTATTTAAGGGTAAAAATAATATTTTAAATACTTTGTTGAGCCATGGTGACTGAGTATTAAAATGAAGTATTATTTATTTATTTATTTTTTAAATTCTTATTTAATACATTTTAGGGACTTGCTTGGTGGACCATATTAAGGATCGTCGCAGGCCATATGTGGCCCGGGGGCCACACCTTTGCTCACCTGCTCAATTTTCGTTTTTACTTTGACTCGTTTTGCAAATTGCCGCGCAGCGTATTCATGAGCCAAACATGTCGCTGTCAGGCTGCCACTTGAATTGCAAACGTTTTAATTAAGAGAACCAATCCGCCTTTTTCTGCGGCCGAACAACTCTTTTTGGTTGACATCCATTTTTTTTTTTTTTCCCTCCGCGCTCGCTCTTTTCCGTCTCTCTCCAGCCCTCCCGCAGGTGATAAATATAGTAAGTCTTCATCTCTCCGTGGCCTGCCTTTTGGCCCCGATGTATCACTTTCAGAAAGCAGTCCATTAGAAAGCGCCGCACCGCCCGCTCATTAGCGCGGCAAAACAATGTGCCACACGACAAGTGCGTTACACGGCGGTACGATTCGGAATAAGCTGCGATTCCCCCCCCCCCACCCCCCTCGCGCTCGACGGAAAGTAGGTCAACCCCAATAAATGTTTCATCAACGTGCATTGTCTTTCATCTTTAATCGTATACAGGCACCAAGGAGAGCATCCGTGCGTCCGCTGTCCTCTCAGACATGTGGTCCAAGGTGGAATGCGATATTGACAAACACGCTGCCTCCCTGCTCCGGTAAATGAAGGTTTACAATTTTTTTTTTTTTTTCCTCTCTCTTGCTCTGTCTTGCTAGCTTTCTTCGTCGCAGACTTTGTTTTTCCAACCAGCAGCGAGCCTATTAGCACGCCGCAGTCCCGCTCTGTACAATATGTGCTGTCGATTTGAGATCCTTTCATCCCCCCCCTTTTTTTTTTCTTTTTTTTTTTTTTGGGAGCTCCTCTGCTTTGCCACACACGCCCGGAATTGGCTCCCTCTCCTGGTTTGCGGCGGCCAGGCGGGGAGCATTTTCCACATTGTGTTCCATCTTTTTTCCCAGCGGTACCATCTGCTGTTTATCCTTACGTGGTTCCAACGAGCTGGCGGCGTCTGCCGTGTGACCCAGCGCCTGGGGAAGTGTGTTTGTGCATGAGCGTTAAGGGCCCGCTTCATCCTGGCGCGGAGGATGTGGACATTGTGTGCGTCAACTTTTTCTGATTAGAGTGGAATCTCCAAACTGGGACGTAATCCGGTCTGTTGATTTGTTCATATTGCTGGGTGTTTTTTTTTTTTTTAATTTATTTATTTATTTTTAGCCTCCATAGGGACTAGAAATAGTATTAATGCTTTTTTGAGTCAAGCACGTCAGGCAATAATAATTCTTTTTTTTATTTTTTTTTTATGGTCATGAGCCGGATTTTTGGGCGAAAGGCGGGACAAGCCATGGACTTGTCATCACTTCAACGAGCGTTTCCGTTCACTTTTCACGCCTCGTCAAGTAATAATGAGTCGTCCGTTTATGACGTTGCTCGAGTCGGGTACCAAACCGTCACGTTGCAGCAATCATAGAACAATCTTCTTGGAGTTGTTCAATAAGTGGGGATGATTTGTGCAAAAAATATGAAATTGAACATTTTCACAAATTCTGTCTTTTAATTCATTCACTGCCAATTTTTTTTTCCCATTCATTGCCATTGACGGATATAAAAGTCAGAAAGTGGATTTTTTTTCACCTGGGCTTGCAGTGATTGAGTTAATGTTGACGATATAATGCGGAAATTAGTCACGTTTTGTGTGTGTGCACGTGTGCGTCTCATTTAATTTTTTTTTCCTTCTTCTTGTCGTCGCTTTATTGCGGCTCTTTGTAGTGCGTTGCCTATGGGCTGATATTTGTGCCACTAGAAACTGAATCTGAATATTATCGATTTGAATGTGAATTTGAATTGAAAACGGAATTATTGAATTACATAAATTGTATATTTATTGTTTAATTTGAATCTGAATTTTTTCATTTACAATTTATGTAATTCAATAATTCTGTTTTCAATTCAAATATTCAGCTCAATATTATAATCATTTATTATATTACAATAATAATATTCAGATTCAGTTTCTGGAGGCACAAATATCAGCCCATAGTTGCCAGCACAGAGCTTCTGATTCTATTTCAGTCCAAAGTCAGCTGGGATGGACTCCAGCTCTGCTTGCTGACCAAAATGAGGACAAGCACAGCAGAAAATATTAAAAAAAAAAATAAATCTGTGTTGTTGTTTTCCCTGTTGAACAGGTACATGTTTGAGCTCTCCGACAGGGAAACCACAATCTACCCGTGTCAGCTGGACGAATGGACCAAAGTGGTCTTCACCGACTACTCCGTCAACCTCCCGGACAAAGCCAACTCTTGGCTCTTGGTCTTTAGGTTGGACAAATGTCATCCCGACCGACTCTTCTTTCTTCCCCCGTGATTCCTTTTGAATTGAATCGCTTGTTCTCTCCATGTTGTATGCGTGTGTGAAGAGAGGTGTTCTTTTTTACCAAGGAGACGCTGATGTTGCCAAAGGTCTACAGTCCAGTCTCGTATTCCCGCCTGCACGTCATTAATAACGACACCGGAGAGGAGCTGAGCAAGCTCATCACAAGAGTCCCGCCCCTTCTTTATCAACCCAATGAGGTTTGATTATTACTTCGTGGATTGTGAGTTTCGTATGCCGTGCAACACAATCGAAATATAAATTTCCAAATCAGAGTGACGTTGCCGTTATAACATTTGCGCCGCAAATATAATTTACAAATCTTTTCCGTATCTCCCTGTGCAGCTGGGTTACACGTTTGTGGCTGAGGTTCTCACGCCTGAATCGCCACCCGCCAACGCCAAGTGGACTTTGCGCTTGACCGCCACCCGAGAGCCTCTGCCGAAATTGTCCCACGCGCTTCCGCTCGACACGTTTGCCGTGCAGGAATTCCAGGATTATTACATCCCCAACAGTAACGATATTATATGTGGGTAAGAACAAGAAGCGGCGACAGTAGTCGTCTTGCAAGTCTAATATGCGTGCAATTGTGATTTATTTATTTATTTATTTTTTTTATTTTGATTTTTAATTCATTCAGTACCAGCCGAGTAAAAAAAACAAAAAACAAAGGATATTTGACGTCTTTAGCCGTCAATGGCTGTGAATGTAATTTATTTTCCCCCCGCAGCTATACTTTGAAGGTGACCGTGCCTCTCGTCGGCACGATTCACTTTCAGACCTCCAGCCGTTACGTCAAGATACGTCTGTCAATCCTGGAGCAAGAGACGGTCGTGGCCAGCGCCATCGGCCAAGGCCACGTCGTTATTCCCGTCGCCAACTTCCTGCCCAACGAAGAGAAGGAGGAGGAGGAGGAAGAGGAGGAGGAGCCATTAGGTTTGTGACCGTTTTTTTGTTTTTTTAGGTGTTTTGATTATTTTTTTTTTTTTTTTTTTTGGGAGGGGCGACTTTTTTGTTGTTGGTTTCTGTTCATTCCTGACAACAGAATTCAAATTTCAAGATTTTGTCTGCAATTCGGATACAACAGTGGCTCTTTTTCTACTCGTATGTAACGATTATTTTTAATAATCGATTAATCCGCCGATTATTTTGTCGATTAATCCGATAAACTTAAAAAAATATGTTTGACATCTTTAGTAATACAGCAAAGGACATTTCAGGACAGAAAATGCACAGAGGTAAAACTGGATTCAGTATTGGATTTCGCAATAAATTACACATAAAATCTGATGTTTGCAATTGTTTTAATTCACCATAAAGATAATTATTCTACTTTCACGGGAGTTTATAGAAATAAATTACAATTTCCCAATATTAACAGTTGAGAGGCGGAAATTCCAGAATTTTAACAATTTCAAAACAATGAATCCATCCTCAAAAACAATGGCACTAATTAATTTGTTAACCGATTAATTGCCGATTAATCGTTGCACCTCTACTTGCGTGACTGTTATTCAAAACCTGTCCTATAAAATGATTTAAAAGTCAACCCATGTCCTGGAACAGATTTAGTTCCACTTTGGAGGTTCCGCTCTATTGTCCTTCGAATGAACTAGACTCAGATTCGTTTTTTCTCCCCCCCCCTGTCAGAGCGCAACTTTTTGCAACTCTTTCATTTGCTTTCCACTTCCTGCTGCGATAACAGGGCGCGCCGTTTGTCTTTTTATTTTCCTCCGACTCAGGCCTCTGCTCCCCTCGTTACAGCTGCCAGTGGCGCCGTTGAGGAGAACCAGCACACGCCCCCAGCGCAGGAGGACGAGATCAAGTTGTTAGACGACAGCACGGACGAGGACGAGGAGAGCAGTACGTCGGGGAAATCGGACTGCGAGGATGACCGCTTGCCGCCGCCCACCAAGGCGCCGGTAACGCCGACTGCGTGGACCTTCCTCCTCATCCTTCTCCTTCTGCTTTTTCTGCTCCATTTTTCACTTCCTAGCACCTTACTCGCAGGCGCACTCAAGTCACATTCTCACCAAAGACGCCAGCCGCGGAAAGTGGAGGGACACTTTTGTTGCAGCTGTCTGCCTGAGCAGAAATCGCTTCACTTGTCGATTAACTCTCACACACACACGGGAGATTTATTTATTTATTTATTTTTTTTTAAAATGCTGCAACGCCACCTACCAATCACGCCGAGCCACTAATGAAAAATGAGCGGCAGCGCGGACGGGTAATGAGACGGATCATGTCGAATGCAGCGAAGCATCAGCAGGCGGGAGTGAACGCATATTGACTAGTCCTGAAGACCGCTGATCAATTAGAGCGGGCTGTTTGGCAGCTTGAGTATGAGCCGTTTTAGAAAAAAAAAAAAAAGAAAAGTTGATTCACACCTCATGCTCATTTGAATATCATGTCCTTACTGCGGTTTATAAAATATGCTCTGTGGGATATTTTTAATCTATCATGCAAACCCCGCCCCTCAGTATTTTACATAGATTTTTTTTTTAATTTTTTTTTTTTTTATGTATGACAGGATCACAGATACTTGCTAAGGGCAGAGGTGCTCTATCACAGCTGGGATTTGGATGAGGCCCAGTTGGCTTTCGCCCATCTGCTCAGTTTCAAAGAAACCCAAGGTACCTGCACTCCAGTACACTAAGCCCACGTCACACGTGAAAAGCACACACACACACACACACGGCCATTTGCTTCTACGTTTTCCTTCATTAATATGCGTCAAATCAATACAAAGCTCCGACCGACTTCTAAAAATGTGACGATACGCGCCGACTCAAAAAATAAAAGCTGGCAGCTCACGACCATGTCATTCATTGATGTTTATTTATGAATTTTCCAAAGGGGTCGGTCACCAAGTGGTCCAAGTAATATACCACCAGTACAACCGCTGAATTTAACCAGCTCCAAATCATAGCCGGAGCGAGAATCGCGCACGCCTCTTGCAAAAATCTGCATCTCGACCTTAAATCACCCTCACGTTGGTTGACTTAATTATCGCTTTTCATTAGCAACGCCATCGTAATTCTCCAGTGGTGTTTGCATCCGTCACATCTTGCGCAACATGTGCTCGACTGTCATCATTTTGCTCCTGTGCAGCTTCTATATATCGTCCAGCAAACCACGCAAGCCTCCTATGGTTCTCCACCAGGCTTGAGGAAGTGGGTCAATGGGAAGTCAAATGAAGTTTGCTCTTCGTGCCCCCCCCCAACCCGTTCCTGGTGCCCTGGGAAATATCTCAGCAGGAAAGTGAATTAATTTCACCCAGTTAAGCCACGTCTCAACGGCGAGCCCGTGCCCTTGATCATGCTCCCTGCATGCCACATGGTTGGCTCACGCCACGCCGCACTTTGAAACGCGCTTTTAACAAGGTTTCCGACAAGCCAAATAGTGGCGCGCGCATCTTTAATGAGCAGCTTGCCTGCATTATCCCGGTATGTATCGCTTAAGCCCTCGGTGCTTAGCACATAAAACAACGGCCATTTGTTTTCATTAGCGGGGTGTGTGCAGCTGTGTTATATATTAGCCTTTATCGTATATGGCTTTTGCTATCCCAAAATGGCATTGCGCTGAATTTTCCAAATGGCTTCAATGAGAGTAACTTGGAGGCCAGTCTAATTGATGGATTGTTGTGAGGAGGGAGCCATTTTTTTTTTTTTTTTTTTCTGTTGGTGTCCATTTTAGCTGGGAAGCGCAACACTGCCCCCTAGCATGCGAGTGCGCAAACAACACATTGCGACGTTCAGCATTTTTTTTGGGGGGGGGGTGAAAATAATTTAATAAATAATTTTTTTTTAAATTTTATTTTCTTTGAATGACTTCTACTTTTTTGGGGAAAACAGTGGATTGTTCAACCATTTTTTTGGGGGGGAGGGAGAAAATAATTCTTTACTTTTTTTATTTTATTTTTTTTGAATGACTTCCACTTTTTTTGGGAGGGGCGGGGCGACAGTGGAATAATTTGTTCATCCATTTTTTTTTTTTAAGCGAGTGTCCTTATTAGGATTGCCTCGTACTGACTTTTTTTCCTTTCCTTGAAGACACCTGACAGACAGGTCAGGTTGTTGTGGAGCGATACTGACACCTAGTGGAAAGTCTGTTCTATTATAACCATGGTTGTGAATTGGTGTCATATAAATGAAAATGAATATCAGGTTGCAGGGTTTATCTTAACAAAATCACACACACAAAGGTAAGGAAAAATCAAAATAAAAAAACAAAAATCAGCAGTGAAACTCGAATGACATCCTGAATCGTATCTTTGCAAAATGCAGTGTACTTTCCGGAGGAATTGACGGAATCCGTGTCTGCCACATCGGGCAGCGACGAACCCATCCCGGAGACGACCAAAGTTAACCGAAAAGGCGAAGAGGACAAGGGGACCGGCAACTCCTCATCTGTCTCCAGGGAAGAAATGGTAATGATGTATCGCAGCTGCAGACGATACAATTGACAAATAAAACAACAACAAAAAAAAAAATCCCCAAAAGTGCCTTTAACTGTAATCTACGCATAGGAATGGCTTTAGAGCGCCTCATTGTCAGCCGTGAGTGTGTGCTGGTCACGCGTGGGCGTAATACCTCACACGTTGCGCCTTTGGTACCGCCAACGGTGTTAATGTTAAGGCGAGAGACTGCCCAGAGTCGCTGTCATCAGGCTCCGCCTCTTAAAGGCACAGACACTACAATATGTCTCTTTTTTTTTTTTCTTTTTTGCATGCGTTTAAATTTGTATTTAAAGCATATGGTCGACTTTTCACCCGTTTAGGTTGAGACTGGATCGTATTCCTCCGCGATAAACACAAACTGTTGCTAGCCCTCTAATCTAAAATGCAATCAAATTTGAAAGGCAGATTCCCCCCCCCCCCCCCCCCCCCACAGCACACCAACTCACCGCCGCAGATTTCCATTTGAATGCGTTCTCTTTCATTAGCGGCGCGGCGTTGTTGGAAGCTGCCGATGTCATGATCTGCAAATAAATGAACTGAACAATGACATATTCTACGCGGCCAGCTCTGCAAAAACAAAGACGAAAAATCGAAATCAAGGCGGAGTTGCTCATTGAAAGGGACAGTCTCATCATGTGTCGGCAGTGCGGTGACCTTCAGATGTGTGTGTGTGTGCGCGCAGGGCCTTGACCTCACCAAGGCCAACTACACGCTGCGCGTGGCTGTCGACAAGAGCCAAGCCGAGAGCATCGTGGTGAAGAAGGACGTTGAGCGAATAGAGCAAATCAAGGCTATTAAAAGAGCCTGGGAGGCGGCCGAACCGGGCCGCGCTGCCAAGGTAACCGAGCGGCGGCGTGTGTCGGGAAAGTAGGCAAAAGTATTGGGACACTCCACCTTAGTTCACCCGTGTACTGCGTGTGGGTTTTTTTTCCCACATTTTAGACTAGTGGTGGGGTTGCAAAATATCTGGAACTGAACGGTCGTGGTTGAGTCGTCACTGACATTTTGCTGCATAAAATTTTAATGAATTTAATGAGAGATAATTGTGAACAAAAAGCTGTAATATGAGTTGCCGTGGTGTCAAATCCGCCGATGTAGTGCCACCTACTGGCGAGGAAGACTTAACTATCAGATTGTTTTCCATAAGTATCTTTTTTTTGTTATCGGCAGCCTTTCTGACTACTCGATACTTTGAAATCAGGCTTTTTTTGGCCCAATAAACATACGGCATGTCTCCCGCTAATTTTGATTCAAAGTTTTGGCTGTGGCTCCGTCCTAATTCTTTCGTCCGCCGCTTGCCTTACTCCCTTGTTTGTGACCCCGTTGAAGGCATGGCAGTTGCGTCTCAACTGGCTCAGTCAATATTACCTCCCCAAAGATGGCGACGTTCCACCTCCCGAGTCGCCCGTCACCGAGTCGTCGGGTAGGTTGAAGAGAAAGAAACATGTCGTCGGCGTTCTCGAACCACTTCATCTTGCCTTCAATCAGATGTTTGTTCTCCTCAAGAGGACGGCTGCAGCCCTATTCCTCCCGACGCTCCCACTATACCCATTGAACAACTGTTAAGCATCGTTGTTCCTCCCTTGGACTACACGCCGTTCATCAGGTGGGTCATGCATTTTTTTTTATTTCATTAAGTGTTTGGGGGGAGCAAAATGGCGCACTTTGGAATCTGGCTGACTTTAGAGTGCCTCGTTGTCAGCCCTGAGTGTGCGCGCGTTATGCAGAGAAAGGGAATTATGGCCCAAAAAAAAAAAAAATTCTGTGTATCTTTTACGACGCTGCGCTTTATGCTTGTCACTATCCAAAGTGTCAAATCAGCGAGAGTGCAAAAAAAAAAAAAGCGTCTCCATCCCAGAGGGCGTGCGCTTTTGTCTCTTATGTCATCACCTCTGCCTTTTTCGCCACCTCGCCTTCCCTCACACACACTCCATCCCCTGGCCGTGACAAACGAGCCGGTATTTGGGTCTCTTAATCAAAAAGCTATTTCCGGACCCCCCCTCGTTGAGCTCATCGTGTGTGTGTGCGCTCGCTCGGCTGAAATAGGTTGCACTGGCCGATGCTCGTTAACTTTTGCTTCAATAGCGCAGCGACTGGCTTCCCGTCATCGTTAACTCCAGAAAAAGGCCAACACTTGTTTTTTTTTTCTTTTTTTTTCTCCCTCTCCATCTATGTTTGCACCTCAGATGGCCGCTTGTTCTTTTCTCTTCCGCCAACTTAAAAAAAAAAAAAAAAAAAAAAAAACTTTTTGCAAACTGCTTCCATTCCTGGCTCTGCCTTCCTCTTGTTGGCTTCTTCTTATCACACACGGGCAGACGCAGACAACACACTCTTGGTGCCATTTAACAGCGGCCTTACAATGAAGCCTTAAAGCAGGAACACTCGCACACATGTCATTTTGGATTTATGGCCCGGCGTGTCAGATAAAGTCCACAATTTCCCCTGCACATCTCTCCCATCTGCCATTTTCCATTCGCGCCACGTGCACATGGAACATTGCAAGGTTTAGTATAAAAGTTGTAAACGACGACGATGTGCAACATTTTTGCGACACGGCCACGCGGTCCAAAATGTTATCATTGAAGATGAAGTCAATAAAAGGATGCGATGGCCACTGGAATATTTTTATGAATAGAACTAAACTAGCCAAAGGTTTTTAATCGTCAATCTCTTCAAGTGTCACATGTCAAATTTGTTGACATTCATTACGTTTAATAAAAGCTCTGAGCTGATTTCAACTGCTCTTCGCTTATGCAGTGAAATTCAAGACAGTCACTTTGTGGAATCCCTCCACATTTTCTTTTAGGAAGAACAGCACCACCTAGTGTGCAAATCGAGAACTACATCGCATGCAAGCGCGAGGCAATACAAATATTGTTTTAGACGGCGAAATGGCTTTATAAAGCAAAATAAAAACAAAAAAAATGCTCTGGGGAAAAAAAAGAGAGAAAACGAAAACAAAATTAAATACAAAAAAATGCTCTGGAAAGAAAAAGAGAAAACGAATCAAAACTACATATTTTATTCGTCAAAGCGAAAATGTCCTTTGTTTTGATCTTTGTCTCGGGGTTCGTTCCAAATATAAGAGCATACGTTAGGCATGGGCAAACTACGGCCCGGGGGCCACATGAGGCCCGTTAGACGTTTACATCTGGCCCACTTGAAAAAAATGCTTTTGTTCACTTTCATTGAAAATTAAATGTTTTTTTTTTTTTTCTCCGATGAGGTGAGGTTACCAAATCCATCCGCTCCTGGTGCGGCCCCGCTGTCAAATTTTACAACCCATTGTGGCTCACCAATCAAAAAGTTTGCCCACCCCTGCCATACGTGCAGGAGAAAGAAGGTCAAACACTTGGCAAAAAAAAAAGATTGTCAAATAACTCCATATTTAAAAACAAACAAAAAATAAATAAATAAAACTAATTCTAAAACAAATAAAAAGTAACAAACCAAACCATTCTAACCCTCTCCAAACTTTTCATCCTTGACAACAGCGTCCGTGTGTATTTCCCGCAGAAAGAATTTTGATATCCCGATCCTGTTGGATCCCGAGATGGAGGAGAGCCAGCGGAAGGAGCGCTTAGAACGAATCCAGGTTTACCAGACGGAGCGCGACCTGCTGGTGGAGGAGCGCGAGCGCAAAGCCACCAACAGGAGGGATCGAATGCACGGCATCCTGACGCAGTACGAGGACCAGCAGGTCACCTCGCCGCCGTCGTTCTCCAGTCGGCTGAAAATTCCCATGTCGCGTTTCGGCTGGTCTCAAAACGCCTCTCTCTGCGTCCCTTCCCAGACGGCGATGGTGCAGGAGCAACAGAGGTTCCACGACATGTGCACGCAGCAGAATCAAAAATCCAACGACACTCGCAAATGGCTTAATAACCGCATAAGAAGGCGAGAGGATAAAATGGCGGTGGATGAAGCCTAACGGGGTCGCTCCGTCGGCGCCAAACAAAATTCTCACTTTTGGATTTATGCACGTCTGTTTGAAGCCAGACAACACAGCTCAGGGTTTTATGTTGCTCGCTAATGTGGGGATCCATCACTCGCCTATTGATAGCATCTTATCTATTGACAAGTCAAGGACACAGGAAAAGAACGGAAGTGACTGGAGCCAGATTGAAGCGAGGTAGCGACAATGTGCCGAAGGAAGTATGACAACTTCTGGACCGCAGGTTGACGACTTAGAATTGCATCGTTGAAGCGAGCGAAGGCGTGGGAGGAACGAATGACTTTTGGACTGGTAGTGGAAAGACAGAATCCTAAATTCTGGCTGCGACGGGACGGTTCGAATCGATATCTAATATCTTTCATGAGCATTTTTATTTTGGTATTGGTATAAAAGAGGTAAGGTCAACCAGATTTGAAGTTTACTTTATAACACAATATTTTGTGAGCTTTTTTTTTTTGTTGTAAATCTTCAATGTAATAAATACGGAGTCCCTAAAGTGACATGGAGGGAAAAAAATTGTTTCTCGTGCTGACGAGAAAACTTTCTCATGAGGATGAGAAATTTTCTGATTAGGGTGAGAAAGTAGTACGCGTGCATGGGAGAGACTGTAGCTCCATTTTAGTTTGTGTTTCTTTGTGAAAATGAAATTAGTTAGGTTATATTTTTACCTAACGGGAAACTTCCTCGCCCAGCACAAGAAAGTTTTTTTCGAGAAAGTTTCTGGTTAGAATGAGAAACTTATTTATTTATTTATATATATATATTTATTTATATATATATTTATCTCTATATATATTTATATTTGTCTATAGATATTTATATATATTTATGTTTATTTATTTATTAAACAAAACTAATACTAAAACAAATAACAATTAACAAACCTGATCTACAAACAAATTAAAACTAACAGTCACTAAAAGTCAAAACGAAATAGAAGTTAAGTATACTGAGAAACCCGAAGCTACACATCACGAGCTAATTTTGAGTCGACATCCGAGCAAGAGCACTCCGAATGATTCCCCGAGTCATTGGGTTTGTTTTTGTTCCAATAATCCTCTCTTGCAAACGTCAAAAACAGATGACATGTAAACTGCATCCATTGTATTGACGCCGCAGGGACGTATTCCGCCTTGCATTTTTTTTTTCACCCACCACCCCGTATGCACATGATAATATTCTGCAAACCATTTGCTTTCTTGAAGGTCACTCTATTGACTTAATGGCCCAAAGGCATGCCGGGTACCCACAAGAATCAGAGTCAAGCTCCTGCCAGCTGCTGATTTATTGGTCGATTCATATTTTTGTGCACAAGACTGAAGAACCGTCTTCGTAAGATGTATGAGGACTAAATGGTAAGTGGTCATTTAGTTGATTTGATCTTGTGACTATTCATGGCGTTGGGGTACGAATGAGTGAGACAATAGTGCCCTCTAGAGGTTGTGAATAGGAATAGTTTGTCACTGAGATGCCATTCGGCGATATCTGAGTGGCGTTCACGTCAACGCAAAGATGTTTTTTTTCTGCTCCTGCGACGTACAAAAATGGGCAAATGTGTTCGTCGGGCCTTTTTTCTCCCGCTCCGCTCTGTCAGGCCTCATTGATTCCGCCGCCGTTTCTTCCCCATCCTGCCTCTGAGCATTGCCTTTCCTCAGCAATGCCGGCCTCTCTTACACAAAAATATTTGCTTTTTCATACGAACCGGTGCGTTTCCTCCGTGGCTGGCGTCTCGCGTTGTTTTTCTGCGAGATTACCCTTGTGCTCAAATTGGATTTATTAATGGAGCGGCTGCTTCATAATTGGCGGCTGTTGGCTCGACGCAAATACGAGAGACAAAAGGATCGTGCAACCTTGGAAGGATCGCTACTTCCGAGTTGACTTCCCACAAGTAATAAGAAAATATTGGATTCTTCAATGGAGCCACATATTGGGATGATGCAATTAAGGGGAACTGGATACACGTTCCCTGAATGGTGCGCGGCCGGTGGTGGCTCTTTAATTCACTTTTCATTTGGGGGATAATAATTCAAGACCGGCGTCATTGATTTATTTCCACAAGCTCGGCAAAAGACCGTCTACCTTTTTCCTGGCTTTCCACGGAGGCCTCAGACTGTCTGAAATCATCCCTTAACTCCTACACAAAAGACGTATTTAGCCGTCAATGGTAGTCAATGAGTTCATGTTGATGCACTTTTTGAACCTGCCGTTCCCAAAAAATGTCAAAACTTAACCCTTGAATTGTATTTTGTGAGCAAAATACACCAGGGGCCTCTGAACGTTCATAGTTTGAAATGTGCCTCATAGTCCTGTGAAGGATCAAGCAGTGGCCTTCGAGTCTGCAAGATCCTTGTGTTCTCCTTGCGGATCAATAATCACACACCAAGGCCTAGTTGGGGTGAAATTGGGTGAAGACGACGCTTCCTGCTCAATATGCCGCGGTGTACATGCCACCCTGCTGCGAGTGAATATACCGAGAGGTCAGGCCTCAGAGGCCGTATCCGCTGATGGAAGACCTTTCAAAGAGAAAAACCTGCGCTATCTGTGCCCAAGACTGCGATAGGTAGCTAAAGGGCTAACCTTTCTGGCGATAGAACACAATCCCCGGGGAGGAAAAGCTGACGGCCCGACAAGAAAGCCTTTTAAGCCTCCCCCCGTTACCCTGTGTAACGCCCTCTACGGCGCACACTTTACAAGCTTTAGCCAGCACTGGAGGGCCGGACACAGCGGCATCCATCCTAACTTGATTGCATTCTTGTAAACTGGGCAATTCTTCTCCCTTTAATCGCCTCGCATTGACTTCACTGTCTCTGCGCGGTCGCTTGGCCGACCTCCAGCGGCGCCATCGTCAGACGGCATAGCTCAAGTCTTGTAGACGCTAAATTTCTTTTATTTGTGCCGGTTTGAATTGTAAGACAATCTGGAAGACATCAGATAGGGAGGAGACCACCAAGGACAGGGCCGTCATTAGTAGCCGTCATCGAGTACAACCTCCCGATTCCTACGGGATCCTTTTTACTTTGTTTGTCTGGTTCTTCACTTATCAAAGTCTCCCAAGATCTTCTCTTGACTACCTATTAATTGGAAAGATAAACCTACTCCGATTTGAAGGTCATAACAGCGTCGATGTTTGCGCGGTGAATTTCTTCGTCCAGCCGGGATGTAATCTGGATGTTGACAGCTGTCCTTCACGTCCGTTAAAGATGTAAGGGCGAGGCTTATGTGGTTTTTGTTGTAAATGACAAGTGTCCTCTGTGTTCCGAGACCCGTCGGTGTCATTTAAATCCGCCATGATGGCAGGAATCCAAAAGAGGCCAGTGTATGATGTCACAGTGGCCGCAAATCGTCTGTGGTAGTAGCAGAGATGTGACCGTGCCACGTCTGATCTACGGTCCACTTTTTGGTCTGGCGGTTTTAGTTCCTTCAGATGCGGTCATACGCTGATAAAGAAGCAATGTGATGAAGCAAGTTCCCACGTTGCGTTTGTTCACATCACGGCTTGATTGCCTTTCGTGTCGGAGACGACTAAATGAATTCAGCGATTGCCGTTTACACACCAGAGCCCAGGGAATGTCAGCTCGCCGCTTCCTCCCCGCTGGATTGGTTTGCGCAATAGCAATTCCGGGAGGATTATTGTCGACGCTTAATTTGCCACCCGAGGCCTGGGGGGCCGCGATGGTTGCTCATTGTGCTTTTTTTCATCACGACTTTTGCGGAGGGTGGAGAAAGTGGAATTTAAGCTTTCTTCGTGACTTTTTTTGGATTCGTGTACTGAATAGTGGTGGCCCGACTGCTTAGCACGATGGCCTCACAATACGGAGGTCGTGGGTTTGATTCCGGCTCCGGCCTTCCTATGTTCTCCCCATGCCTGTGTGGGTTTTCTCTGGGTACTCCGGTTTCCTCCCACATTCCCAAAACATGCCTGGCAGGTTGATTCGTCACTCGAAATTGCCCCTGACGGAATCTGGTCTTAAGACTCCGTCCGTCCCAAGTCTGTGTCTGAGCCATGGCAACAGTGGCACTGCCCTTTCCTTGAACAGCGGCGTCCATCTGCTCCACGATACGACTGGGTCAGATTGTCGCCTTATCGGAACGGGCACCAGCTGTGGCGCCCCGAGTGCAGTCGAGCAGACACGTCGCAGTCTTGCCCCTGAGCTCTTTGCTGGAAATAAACGCACACAAGCAAACGCAAACACACACACACTGCAGGTCTAGAGATTTCTACTCGGATTTTGTTCTTTGGTGCGATGTGTTTGATTGTAGTTATTCTCACGGCACTGTTGTTCTACCTTTCGATACCAGATGCTCCTCCCGGATTTTGTGCAGTTACTTCCTGTTTTACTTTGAAAGGAATCATTGTCTTACTTCCTTTTGCATATTCTCTCTGGTATTTTTACTGAATGTTCCATGTGGATATTTTCCATCTTTTGAGGTTGTAGTTGTGGACTGAGGATCTGTGGGTTCTTGGTTGACCCATTGTAGTCCTCCCTGTCTTTCAAAGTCACCTGCAGCTTCCCGGTGACCCCTGAATAACATAATAGGTCAAAAACCTGCAGATGGGCTCCCTATGAGCCCATATGTCCCTTTCGGGACTGTGTCTTCGTCCTTATTCTACCTTTACAGCAACTACAGACAACTCTGATAAGCATTGGTGGCTGTGTTGATTCACTAAAACGACTCCCTCGGGGGGATTTAGTTGCTTGGTGCGGCGTATCGCAATCTCCAATTCACTTTGTCTTCCTAGACTGTCCTCGTTTGCTCTCCGATTCTTTACAGGGGGGTGACCGGCACTGCTTAGGGTGATTAACTCAACAATCCATTAGACATACATAGACCTTTCCAAAAACGTAGACCCCGCCTCCCAAAGACGTATTTATACGTCTTTTTTTTGGCGTCATAGCTCTGTGTTTTTATAGCATTAGAACAGAATATTCTAGGCTGGGATTCAATGAGTTAAAAAGGTGATAAAATTTGGGAATAAAATGCAATATAATCTGTATAAATCCATTGGAAAAAAAATGGGAAGGTGAAAATGACTGCCATGTCTTTTTAATATCACAAAAATCAAGCATTTTAAAAAGGGGGTGTCGACTTTTCATATCTTTTGTGGGTCTCTCGTGGCTAAGCCGGTTTCATTGCACTGTAGAACTGCAGAACACGCCGGTTCCTGAATAATTGTTGCATTAAGAGTCTGATAAAAAAATGGTCTGTTTTTTTTTTTTTTTTACTTCTCCAGGAATTAGACATCATCCGTTTTAAGCTTGTCGTCAATATTCATGAAAGTTCGTAGATATGTCACTGAGATTCTTCATCTGACTCATTTATTTGCACGTATGACATTCTGGCCGTCGCGTGTCGAGTGCCGGCTCCTCGGCAATGCCTCATTAACTAGAAATCCCTCCGGGACCACTGTTGAGTTTTGTGTCTGTCTTTTATGTTTTAGTGTTATGGCGGCGCACTCTTGTCGCTGAGGATCTCACGCGAGCGTCATCTCCTCGCTCCGTCGATCCGCCAGCGTCTTGTTTATGGTCGGCGCGTGGCAACGCAGCCGCTCCTCTCTCGCTTGTTAGTGCTTCAAATCAACCACTTGGTTGCTCGCCACAGCCTCGCGGGCGTCTACAGTAGGTGCCACACTCAGGTGCGTTGCAATTCGCTTGATTTAACTACAGCTGTCATGATAGAAAAACCTCGGGCCTTCTGTTGCCGGCACACCACGCTTCAACTCTGCGTAACCTCACCCGCTGTGACCTCCTGGTGTGTCTTTCCCACTTTCTCCAGACAACACTTTGTTGCTAAGGGGTGGGGGTGGGGGGGATTGTGTCAAACGTGTCTGCAACTATGACGTCGAGATTTGAGGAGTCATCACGGTGGCGCTGGGGATGCGTCAGTCAGGAGTGTTTAGGCTCATTTGATGATAGTTTTTCGTGGCTGAATAAGGACACCGGAGCGTCAGTGAGGCAACGGAAGTTGGGTGTGGAGAACCCGACTGTTCGACCGCGCCTTGTTGCATGAATTGATGAATTTATTTTCTTGTATTTTTATTACTCATTGTAATTCAGAAGCTAGCCTTCAGTTTGTTTGGATTCCGTGTTAATTGGATAGCTCGTGGCGACCTAAGCCTGGCTTTTGTCACCGCTCGCAGTGGAACTTTTGGCAAAACCAGCCGGCGTTACGCTAATGCCGCCCGCCGTCGTTGTCAAGTCCGTGCTCATCCCCGCCTAACCTCTGCCCCTGGAATTAGCACTGGATTAGCCCGCCGCTCATGTGCATAATGGAACTACAAGTTCTCCATTTGCACCCCCCCACCGGTTATTGTGCGGAATTGTAATCCACCGAGGCGAAGGATGTTCTGCACCGATAACGCGTGCAGTTGCCCCCGAAAGATGACTGGACTGTAAGATAGAATTCAACCTGCCAGATTGAATGTTTCTAGGCAGAACGTTCAGAAATGTGCGCTCGGAAAACACGGCGGTGACATTGACGACACTGACGGCGAGTGGACAAGTGAAACTCGCGGCATGCTGGCAGCCGCAGGCATCATATCAATCACGCATTATGTAGGTGTGAAGTGGGAGTGAGTTCCGCGAGGAGGCGGCGGCAGCTGGATTCACATGAATAAATGACCACATTCAGGAGATTCTGCAGCGCCAGTTCGCTCATAAATGAAGAGTCGTATTTAAGGACTCCTGTAGACGATTTCTAGAAAGGGCTTCAAATGACGTTGTTTTGGCTTGGTGGAGTTTTGGCATTGACGTAGTCTTGGTCTAAACTACTCAGTCTTCACTTCTCTGACCATCTTGGACTTAGTCTTGACGGGTTCGCGATACCTCAGTTTTGGTCTAGACATGGTCTTAACCTGCTTTGGTTTTAGTCTGGACCTGTGTCGTGGTTTTCGTTTGACATTTATGAACCATTTTCTGAAGAATCACCGCAAGGGATTGCTTAGGCCAGGGTTGGGCAAACTTTTCGATTGGCGGGTCACAATGGGTTCTAAAATTTGACAGAGCGGCCGGACCAGGAGCAGATGGATGGAGTGTTTTGG
Organism: Idiotropiscis lumnitzeri; assembly: GCF_059441095.1. NCBI lineage: Eukaryota > Metazoa > Chordata > Actinopteri > Syngnathiformes > Syngnathidae > Idiotropiscis > Idiotropiscis lumnitzeri. The sequence goes on along the minus strand of NC_142411.1, from coordinate 4,789,954 downwards.
TGAAAAAAAATCAAATTAATTTTAAATGAAAGTGAACAAAAGCATTAAAACAAAATATATGTCTTTGAAAAATCACAGTATTTCATTTAATTTTTTTTCAAGTTCGGCGGGCCGGATTAAAAGGTTTAGCAGGCCGCATGTGGCCCCCGGGCCGTAGTTTGCCCACACCCGGCTTAAGCTTATCCTTCCGGGACTTCTGATGATCGTCTATTTGCTCACTTTAATCGGGAGGGGAGATGCAACCCCCTTTGTCGGTATGCGTTTACCCAGATTTGCAGAGTAGATTTTAATCACGATCGTTGGGGGAGTCAAGGTCATAAAACGAATTTTTGCAACGCGACCTGGCTGCCGGCCAATGATCAAAGAACGCATTATCAACCGATCAGGACCGATCATAAATCAAACAAACATGATCACCTGAATCCTGTGACATGCTTTTGACCACTTTGGTTCTTTGCCAAAGAAACGGCCTCCTCCTCGGCAAGCCTTATCAAAGCATCCAAACACGGCCGTCAGACCGTCCACATAATGCAACGAGATGAATGGCCGCGGCCCGCAACACAATGGCGCTAAATTAAATCACTGATGTAACACTCACCCGCCAACGGTCCTCCCCTTTCTCACATGGTCCCCACGCACACGCAAGGGACCTCTTTGTTGCGCCGTCTAATATATTCTCAATATGGCCTCGGAATGGAGGCGATACGTATGGTCAGTTTCAGTTCATTATGCAAATGAGCGTTGTCCCTGACCCGACTGAATAAAGAATTGTCTTTGTTTCTTGTCGCCTCAAAGCCCGACGGCCTCACATGTGAACGAAATGAAAACGCAGCGTCGCCATGGATGGCATGGGCGCATGAGATCAGGTGTTGACTTCCTGACTTCCACCAGGGTGCATTTCCACGTCCCAGGTGCAAGGAGGACACCTGTCGATTGCGGGTCACCTGACTTGTGTCACCCAGGTGCGTCGTCTATGACCTCACAAACTACTTCACCCAAGTTCTTCTTTTCCGAGATCAACATTTTTTTTACCGGCCTTTTGCCTAAAACCGTGACAGAGATGGGATGAGCACACGGGTGTTGATTGGTCTAAATTCTTGACATGGTCTGAACGTTTCCTGGTCTGTGCCTTGGTCTTCACCAAGTCCCAACTTGCTTTCTTCTTTTGTCTTTACTGTCTCTTGACTTAGTCTGAAACCCTCAAAGTCACGATCTTGACAATCTCAACCTGTCCTGTGCTCTGTCCTTGGTCTCAAACCCTCAAAGTCTTGAGCTCGGCATCCGTTTCAACCTGCTATGAATTGGTCTCACACCTCAGCGAGAGTCTGTTTTGAATCGGTCTGAGACTTTAAAGCTGTTTTTTCATCTCTCCTTGGTGCAACACACCTGATCAAGGTCAAGGTCTGCAGGAGCTCAGGAACGATCCAGATCATTTTGAATCAGGGGTGTTGCCCTTCAGGAACAGGATTGAAGACTCCTTCTCTAAAGAGAACTGGTCTTGACTTGGTTTCAGCCAATCAAAGGTTCATTCAGCCTCAGTCTTTGTTTGGACTCACCGACCAAATACCGGTACCGACCAAACTCTTTCCAGACCACTTGTCGTGGTATTGACCGATGACATCGAAGAAGATGCTGATTGGCACTTCTTGAAATGCACTATGCCACATCCATTTAACCCTCCCAGGATCTTCAAAATCAGTTTTTTAAGTTAAATTATTTTTTCAATTTTTATTTTAAGCTTTTTTTCCCAGATTGAATGCTGCGTACTGTTCTCGGTCCTTTGGAGATAAATTCCAAATCTCCGAATTCACTTCAGGAACACTAATGAAGTCTTTGTACTACTGGGGAGGGGGTTGTGGCGTCCCGGTCCACTTCACCGCAACATCGCAGGAATCAGCGGGTGCAATCGAGCACAACCCGGGTGGGGGTGAGTGGATGTGGATGGATTGATGAGAGGGCGGGTCGTTGGGAGAGAAGGCGAGCGAGTGAGAGTGGGCGGGGTGGGGTGGGGGCAGAGGCAAGGTAGCGGGGTTCTGCGTCCAAGTGATGCGCATGCGCACGAGTGGGAGAGCGGGCGGGAGAGAGAGAGAGAGAGAGACGGGGAGGGGGCAAGCGGAGGAGGACGAGCCGAGCCACGGAGAGACGCAGTGGGGCCACGGTCCGAGCACATCGCCGCACCGAGCGACCGACGCATCAGCATCTCTGCAGCTTCTTCCCTTTTCCCTCCTCCCCGTCCTTTTTTTCTCTGTTTAATTCCTCTTCCCCACCCGCTCCCCCCACCCCTCTCTTCCATCACCCCCCTCATTGAATCGCCGATCGAGAACGACTGTGCGGCTCGAGCCTTGCAGCATGGAGAGCTTGCAGAAAAACACGCACTAAAACGTGAGATTTACCGGGTGGAGAGAGAGGAAGCGAGAGAGAGACTACGTGTGCATGTAAGTGGCCGCCCCCCCTCTTCCTTGTCCCCCCCCCCTTCTTTCTCCAATCCCCACCTCCTCCTTCCACATGCCCAACGTGCGCTTCCCTCTTCCTTCCGCAGTGACAAAAAAATGAAGAAGTTCAACATCAGGAAGGTGTTGGACGGCTTGAAAGAGGCATCCTCCTCTTCCTCGTCCTCCTCCACCCCCTCCTCCTCCAACCCGTTGGTCCAAGTGGGTCCGCAGGAGAACCATCTGGTCCAGGAGCAGCTCCAGTCCGAGCATTTCCAGCTCTGTAAGGTAAAAGGAGAACGTGGGCTGGGCATCTTATCGGGTGATTGTTGACAGCATAGAGCAGAAGTGTGTGTTGTTGTTGGGGGGGGGGGGGGTGTTGGGGGGGGGCGGGGGTGGTTTAGTGATGCTTTTAACAGTTGCTTTGATGTTCTGTGTGTTTCGAAGAAGCGGCGATGTCGTCAAATGTTTCCCACCCGTGTCACAGGAAATTTAATACATTTGAAGTTTCCGTTGAGGTTCCTCCCCCTCGCCCCCCTCACCCCCCCCCTTTCTGGCCACTGCTCATTTGCATAAAAACACTACATCAGGGCTCCCATGTTTTTTTGTTTTTTTGTTTTTGTTTTTTTTTCCGGCCGGCGTGCGCACGTTTTTTGAACCGTCATATCAGAGGGGATGGGCCACGCTGATCCCTTCTTGCATAATCAGCTTGCTTTGGATTAGCGGAATGGTTGGGAATAGGGAGATCACCGGAACAGAGTGTATGAGCGTACGTTGTCCTGTCTTCATTGAGTTCCGTGATCGGAATTAGCAGAACGAAATTTTGCTACCCAATCTGCTCAACCCCCCCCCCCCCTTCCCCAGCATCCACAATAAGAGCAAGTGTATGGGGTTAATAATGCAGCATGCCCCCCCGCTCGCTCTGTGGTGGCTTGGCCTCTGTGTCCTGTGGTGTGAAGTCAGGAGGTCTGGTTGTTTAATGTTGACACTACGCTCGGTGCGTCTTAAGTGGTGACGGACTAACGTGGTGTCAGCGCAGCCGCCGCTCGTTTGCAGCGGACGTTTTTTTTCTGGGGTTCTATTAGAAGAATTATCGTCACGATGAGCTTTATTTCAGCCAAACTCCCGTAGGGGGGGATACCGAAGAACCTAGTTCGGTTGTTATTGTGTGCCGTCTTGTTGTCAGTCAGTCCACTTTACTGCAGAGGCCCGCTTTCTTACTCCCCTCAACCCATTCACTGCCAGCTCAGGTAAAATGAGTGTCATTTTTTTGGGCTTCTATATCCGTCAATGGCATCGAATGAGTTCAAGGCCCTGCTGCTTGTCAAGATGAAACATTTTTTTGGAGGGTGTAAATATTCAGAAAATACTCAGAAAACTGCACACTTATCAAGGCTAAGAAACAATTTAACATTTGATCATTTATTTATTTATTTTTTTCGAAACCTTAACTCATTGACTCGACGACAGTTATTCGTCACGTTTACAACAACAAGGCATGAACGAGGATCTGGTCAACTAGTGTCATGGCTAACAAATTTGATATCAGCAAAGCTTTTGAGTGGAAGATAAAGATTCGGGGTGAGACCCATACGACGTGGACCTCGCGTTGTGCGTTTGTGCATGGACAAATTTACGATATTGGCATGATGTGAATTGTGAACGTCTGTGAATGAGCAGGCGGGCTATATTATTATATGTAAATCACGAGAAAAAATGGCGCAAAATTATAAGGTTGTAATATCCTTTTTCTCACCGTGATACGTTTCCACGCCACTCCACACCACAATACTGAAAATATTGAGTGAATATTCTTCTTCCCTTGTGAATGGCAGCACTTGTCATTCATTCGTTGGTGCATGGAGGTGTGCCTAATGCGGTGGCCGGGGTGCGCAATTCACACCACGGCTCGTTTGCGAGGACGGCAGGTGTCTCTGCTGCGCTGGGCTCCTCTTACGTAACATCCTTTACCGTCTGCCACAGAGCAAACAAAACACAGCTCTCTGCCAGATGACTGATGTCATAAAGCCACCGTTGCACACCGACAGAAGAGCGCAGTGGGGTAAAACTCGAAATTAAATACAGGTCAAATCTCTGCATTTGTTGCACATTTCCTTTATCTTCAGACTTAATCACGACTTCATGTGGGAGGCGGTGACGGAGAGGAAAAAACAAGATAAAAAAAAAAAAAAAAAAAGAGAGGAGCGATAGAGGAGGAATCTCAAAATAGGGCTGTGATTATAAAAGCGTCCAAAATAGCCAAGCCAGATATCTGTGTGACGAAAAGTACGTTGACTCGGAATCATTCACTCATTTCCTTACTCCCTAATCACTAAATCGGGATTTTTATTTTATTTTTTTTTTTTACATCCAGTCAACCTCCGATTATCTCAGGAACATTCTTAAATTATCATGTCGCATCACTTTGACAGAACAAAAAAAAAAACGCACTCAGCAACACTTTGAGTACGATACTCGCATTCGTATTTTTCTTACGAGTTTTCACGACACATTCGAGCGACGAAACGGAGAACTCACCTGAATCGGGCGCTATATGGTGGAAAGGGGAACCATTCCGAAACGCAGCCTTGGACTTTTCCATTTCCATCTGCTATGTTTGTTTACCCCCCCCCCCCTCCCCCGACCAGGTGCGCAACATCATTTCCCAAAATAACACGGCAGCTGTCAAACGCTAATTGAAATTCTCCCGTCCTCTGCGCAGACCGTCCGTCATGGCTTCCCGTACCAGCCGTCGTCCATGGCGTTCGACCCCGTGCAGAAGATCCTGGCCGTCGGCACTCAGAGCGGAGCGCTCAGATTGTATCCTTTCCAAAGGGGCGGTTGTCCGACTGCCACGCCCGAGGCGTGGTGAAATCCCGGCGGTGGGTAAGTGAGGCGTCCGCATGAAGTGTTCCGTCGTGGACCGATTTGGGACTCCATTTTAAACGTGGTGGTCCAAAAACTTTGAGGTTTCTGGGACGAGACTTAAATATGTTTTTGACCGCGCGTGTCGGAAACCAAAAAAAAATAAATAATAAGTTCCCGAAAGTTGCATGCGAGCAGAGCGCGGTGGCAAACGGCGACAACAGCTTGCAAACAAACGCTGCCGCGGGGAGTCGTACGGCTTCAGAGGACGCCGGCGAGCTCGCCGCTGTCAGGCTGCTTTTACAGGTCTTCCTTGTGTTCCCTTGCCTGTCCAACAACCGGCGCCAGCTCATTAGCGTGACCGAGAGCTGACGGCTTGGCTCACTGGCAGCCGTCGCCTCGACTCGGGTTTGCTCACCTGCGATGTGAAGGTTAGGAAATAAGGAAATAAACCCTCGGGCGGGGTTGGAGCCATGCAACGTGTCTCAAAGGGCTTCTCAGTTCACAAAAGGAGAGGTGAAGCGGCAGTAAAACAGGCCAAAATCCAGATCTGTTTTTTCTTTATTTTTTTTAAGTGACGGGGGACATTCAGTTTTTATTGGGTCAAGATGCTTCACGGGGATTACGGTGCGGCTCGCTGACTGCGAAAAACTAAACAGGAAGTGAGTGGGACGCTCCTACGCGCCGCCGCCGGCTTCCCGCCAGGCTCAGGAGCGGTTGCTTTGAAATGGAATCGAGAGACATATCTAGAGTTTGACAGATTGCCGGCTCAGACAAAAGTCTTATCGGATTCAAGGTCAAGTAGGAGTCGTGCGCGTCTTCTTTGTCTGCTCGTCTGATGGCAGCGATAGAAACGCGGTGCGCGCAAATTAAGCCGTAATGAAGACTTCATGTTGAGGTTGCAGCAGTGGTGGGATGGATGTTTATTTATTTTTTTTTTTTGGGGGGGGGTGAGCCAATCAGATTGTAGCATATGTGTGCCGATGTAATCTGCACAGTGCTTTTTTCAGGACAGCTACCAATGGCGATTATTTGTGGTCGTGGAGGCCGATAACCGGTATTTGAAGTCGATATTAATTTCGAGAAAAAAAGGGGATAAGATGGTGTGCAAATTTTGAAAAATAAAAACTCTGAATCCTACCAAACTAAACCAGATTTTACTTTATCGGCCTTTAAATAAAAATAAAAAAAAAAAAAAAAACAGATTCCGATAATCGGCAAAATCCCAAATCGACCTGGCCGATTTTTTTTTAATTGATTTTTTTTTCACATTGGAGCGTTCTATAATTACCACGTAGTGATATAAATAGGTGGCTTAATCTTGATTACATCCGCACTCGATGGCCCAGGTACCAAACACACTGTTGGAGCTCATCAATTTGGATGTTCTACTTCAAGTTTGGCAGAGTTTAGCCGATGACAAACTGGCTGGTACGCACAAATCTCCGAGGGGTTTCCATTTATTTATTTAATTTATTTATTTTTTTTCCCGCTTTGTGCTGTAATTGTGTACGCGTTTGTGTGTGCGTAGCTGTCCCGAATGCCAGGATATTTGGCGGCACCCCTCTCTGCAACCCCCTGCAGAGAATTACAGGAAGTGGCAGATCAAGGGCCTCAGGCTGGCACCGTGGCCCAGCACTGAGAATTACAGCAGGGACAGGAGGTGTGTGTGTGTGTGTGTGTGTGTGTGGGGGTGTGTGTGTGTGTGTCTATTCTCTGAGGTGAGCGGCTGATCCCCTCCGAAGCCGTAAAGCCCATCGCTTCTCCTGTGATCCCGTCCCAGAAGTGGCCCGGTTTGATGGCCGGTGCTCCTGAAAGAGAGGACGTTGTCCCGTCGGTGTTGTGTGGAAGGCGGGGAAGGACGGCGATTTTTCCTTCCTTCCTCCCGGCTTGCCGAGTCGAATTCCTATCGATCTGCGAGCGGTAGCGCTCTCGGGTAGTTTACGGCGACTCGGGACTCACTTTTCATCACGTGTTGAGTTTTCATTCTTGAAGTGCCGCCGTCGTGCGGTTTGAATATTTATATTGGCATTGACTTGTTCAATTTGTCACTTGATGCCCTTGAAAAATTGGTTTTGTAAAACAGCCATAAAGTATGGGCCGCATTGCGCCGCCATCCATCCGCTAAAGTGAAGATTGAAACTTAATGGGGGATTACGTCGACCTGATGAATGGATACAGATGTTTACATGAGCTGTATGTGACTGGATTGAGAGATTTAAAAAAAAAAAAAAAATGTTCGTGAAAATGCAGACAAATGATTGAATTATGTGCCATTGCGCTTCTCTTTGTGGTGCGTTGCTCTTCGCAGAGGATAAAGAATATAACTGCAATCAATTCAGAGAGGCGATGGATGCTGTTTAGCTTTCAGAGCAGAGAAGGCCTTGCTGGCCTTGACCGCTCACCACAGAGCAGTTTGTGTTATGTTGTGTGTGTGTGTGTTTTAGCAGCGACTTAATCAAAGCATCTTTCATGCTTTTCCCAAGCGCGACCTCTCGTTCCGCCGCTTCTCACAAGTGGAAAACAAATTGTGCTGCATCAGTGCCGCAACAATTTAGCCGCCGCTGCTTTCGCAGCAGCAGCAGCAGCAGCAGCGACGTCCGCTGACAGGCTCGTCCGCTAAAGTCCAAGCGAGTCAAATAGGATGGCGGTCTGCGGGTTGACGGGACTTGTCCTCCGTGCCGTTGCGTTCAGCTTCGCGTCCCCGCGCACGCTTAGGCGAGACGTATGACTTTTGAAATGTACTTCCCAGGCTTTTAATGGAAAGATTCGGGAGAGTATTAGCCTTAATCCGAGCCGTCGGTCTTCACGTGAGTCATCGTAATTCGGGATGCCACGCGTCGTCTCGGCTCACGAGTGACCTCATGCAAGGTTATCAATGAGGGCTGCCGCTTGGAGAGAAAACTTAATACGGGATTAAGCCGGAATTTTTTTTTTGGACTTGTTTGACAATATTTGCAATTTTCTTAAAATGAGCATTTTTTGACTTTCGAGGCATATTTTTCCAGAAAATGCTCGCTGAACTCTCGATTTAGCTCCACCGTGTGTGCAATTTCAAATTGGTGTGCGCGTGTGTGTGACGGGAATGCCTGTGAGGTCAGCAACCTGTGCGCTAATTGTTCCCAGCAGACGGCAGCTAACGCTCGAGCAGCTCAATGTAAATACACACGGAGTCATGTGGGCAAACACACACACACACACACACACCCCCACTCACACGCATACTCGTCTTTGCTAATTGTGAGGTCCACTTTATTTTAGTATCGGGACAGTCGTTAGCGGGGTCCTGGCCCAGCTGAAGGGCCGACTGGTACGCTATACACACACACACACACACACCCACACACCTCCTGGAGAGAATTACACGTGCGTAAAACAACCAATAACTTTTGCTAGCTTTATGCTAACAGCCATGGCAAAACGCCATATAAAGGGCTAACGACTGTGTTATAAGCGCTGAAGCAACGGACATTTAAACACAAATAGTGCTTCGACGCATGAAAGCAGACAATATACTGTAACAATACTCACGTAATTCATGTATTATTTGCTAAAATGAACTCATGCAATTTTTTTTAAGTCACTTAGTTTTGAAAGTCGTCTTTGTCTGTCTTAATGCCTGTATTATACTGCTCCCTGGTGGCCAAGTTGCGAACAGCATTAAATGAATTAATTGATACAGATTATTTTCATTTTCGAAAAAAAAAAAACACAGATTTTTTGGGGCGGTGTGGAGATGATTTAATGTCTTAAAGGCAAGCTTTTAATCCAGGTAAGCAGAGCTGCACTAAGTTTTGGTTGGCTTCACAAGTTAGCGGCAGCTTCAGGTAGTGTTAAAAAAAAAAGAACATCATTTGAGTCATTGTAGTGTTTTTATGGAAATTTTCGTGCTTCTCCGTTGGAGGTCGTGCGAGCCAGGTCGCCGTGTCGAGTCGATACTGTAAGATGGCGGACACTGTCGCCAATCTTCTTTCATAGACGTTGTCCACCGTGTTGAAGCTAAAGGACGAAAAGGTTACTCTCAGTTGAGGATTTACGGCCACCGCTTCTGCTCCTGCTGCAGTGTCGATCGACCCACTCGTGTGGCCCGCTACCTTACGCATCGATTACGGCTCACGCTCGATATGCTCCGGTACTTTTGTCGACAGCCGCCGTGCATCTCCGTCGCCGTGTGTGGCAATGTGCGGTGACTTGAAGGCTTTTATTGATATAAAATCGATGAGATTTTGAAACTGAAAAACGATTCCTTTTTTTGCCGCTGTTGATTTTGCTGTATTCTTGTTTGCATGCCGTGCTTTTGCTCTGTTTCGGTTTAGTGGGATAATGCGCACTTGTCGGAATGGATGGATATTCCGCTATAGGTTCAGCAAAGTTCCAGAAGTCCAAGTTCACAGGTCAGGTCACACTCAAGTGTGTATTTGTTTCTTAAAAACATAATTAAAGGTAAAAAATGAGGTGAGTTTTCCATTTTCACTATAATAATAATTTTAACAAATATGAAATTTATTGATTAATTTATTTATCAATTTTTAAGTACAAACTCCCCCTATAATTTACAAACACCGGCACTACTGATTGTGATGGCAGATTAATTTGACACGGCAACACAAAGAGGCTGGAATCTGATTGAACCTAAAGAAAAATAAATCAAATACAAAAATGATAAGAAATTGGGACTACTTAATAAAACTAATGGAACAAAAAATCTGAATGTAGGTCAAACCTTCTAGGTCAGCAGGGAAGGCCTCAATAAGCGTTCTTGTCCGGCCAATGATAAAGGCCTCACGTTACGCCGGCTCTTTAATTCAACGTCAAGCTAATCATACACGACAGCGACACCGAACTTTACTTGGCTGAATCGATCAAAATGCAACCTTTAATTACCTCGGCTCCGCACGCAGACAGCGGTGACATCTGAGCCTCGGAAAGAGAAATTCCCGGCGAGACCGTGGGTGTGCTTACAAAAAAACAACGAGCCAGTGGAAAAATCATAAGATAAATGTAATTTTTTTAACATTTCACAATAGACCAGTGGAGCTCGTTGTCAATATTGAGGATGAATTTTGAAGCGTTTCCGGCAATATTTGCTCAAATTGTTCAGAATGTAATGGCCGGCGCTTCACAGTGCAGAGGGACAATAACCCGAGACGTGCTGCGAATGTCACGAAAATGTTTTTGAAAGCACTTGTGATGTCATGCGATGAAGTCAGTTGTTGTTCAATTTCTTTCTTAATTGGTTCAGTTATTGCTCTTTTTTGTGCCAGATTCAAAATTAACTTTAATTGGGGCAAAATCTTCAATTAGCCGACCATGGTTTCACATTAGAATAGCGACGAAAGCCCTCATTATGTGTTACAAGTGTAAACATAAAACCGAACCCGCCCGGCGACCACTTTGGGCTGTCGAAAAACACCGGAAAAAAAAAAAAAAAAAAAAAAAAAGACTTGTAGCCAATTAAGCTGAAACATATCGCACGGCACAGGAATCATCTTTCACAATTAGTCAAACGTCTTTTTATTCTCGCGATTGACTTATCAATCCATCCGCTAATTGTCTCGGCGTTCATTAAAACCACACAGCTAATTAGCGACAGGCCTCGTTAGCTTGCGTCATTAAGATAGAAATGAGCCATTCTTTGCTCATCAATGATTTTGTTTTTTTTGGCGGAGCCCAAGAATTATTATTATTATTATTTTTTTTTAAACTTTACAGAAACAGAAAGCGAATCGAAAATATCTGTCTCAGCAGCCATTCTTCATCCCCCCCCCCGAAACGAGCTCCCTTGTTCCGCTTCTGTGCTCGAATTTCTCCCGGAATATTCGCCCGCGATGCACTTACCTTCTTTTTGCTCAGGGCTTGCTATTACTTTTCCTCGTGTTCCTCTAAACAACTCCAGCTGGAGAATATTAGCGTCTGCGACGGCGGTCGCTAACAAGTCTGGACAGCCGGCCTGGCCATGTGGATAATGTTGCTCTCGGGCATTCCGTCGAGCACACACTATCGCTTGATATTTGACTCCCCCCTTTCCTTTACTCTTTTTTTTTTTTTAACTCCTTTTAACTTCACCAAATAGCCTCTAGTGCCGACAAGGATGCTACTCATATTAGCATGTGTGTGCGTGTGTGTGTGTGTGTGTGTGCTCGCTTAAGATAAATATTTACATCATTTGATCCGGTACAGAAACATGTAAATCTTATTCCAACGTAGATTTTGATTAGAAAGAATCCAATATTTCCTGGAGCTGAAGGATTTTTTAGAGCAGCGCCACTGTTATGCTAGCTTGTTAAAATGCTAGCTTAATGACACGTGTCATACGGTATATTTAGCCGGTTTAATGACTCTTTTTATGACTTTGTTTTTGTTTTGTGTTATAACCCGAGGTTAACGGCTTAAAGATGCGATTGTAACGTTTTAGTATTTACCACTTAGCTGTCAACAATTATTGAGCGACATCATATTAAGAATGTGTCAGTTTGCATGAGACAGCCGCACAGAACCGTATGATGAGCGACGCGAGTGACTTTTATAACTCTTCTGTGACACACTGGGCAACAGTTTTTTGTTTTGGGGAAAATGGTCAAGCCCGAATATGATTAGCGGTTACCTCAGGGTTCTGGTTCGCAATCTCTGTACCGTACCGGCCTCGACCCTCCGGCCTTATTCATAAAAATGCTCGGCCCCGTTGGTTCATCACATGCATGAGGGTCGATTCATGGGCTGGACTAAAAAAAAAATTGTTAATTGAACCGTTTTTTAAAATAATTGCCCCCTCCTGGTGCTGGTGGGTGCAGCGGCGGCGGCGGCGTAAACACCCCTGGACTGCCCTCAAGCCTGGCGGCTGCCCGCCCGAACGGATGGCATTTTGTTCTGAACTTTACTTGAGTGCGTCCAAGTGGCCTTTTGCTGGCTTGGCTGCGGTGGAGGCTGTGATTCTACCCCTGATTTGGCACTTAGCGCCGCCTGTCAAACGGAGCGACGCTCGTCTTGACGTTCGGCCTTCGTCCCTGCTGGTTAAAAACCCTTTCGTACACGCACACACGTGCGCACGCTCTGCTGGCTGCCCTCAAATCTGCCATCATGCCAAGACCCCTGTAGGGAAGACACTCATGTGTCTCATGACGCCATGACTCAGCCTTTAATGCCTTGCCACATGGCTGACATACACACAGAACCCCCCCCCCCCCCCCCCCCCCCATATCCCGGCCCCTCCCCCCACCGCATCATGTTGGTATTTCGGTGTGTTTGTGTGATGTATGCATATGAGTGCATTTACGTCCAGCACAAGACCAGCCGGGGGGCTGTTTGTTCCTTTCTGTCCGATCCAAGTACAAGCTTTGCCGTGATGAGAACGAGGTCGGGAAGGACCGGGGGGACGAGGGGCTAAAGGTTCTCGGCAGATAATTCCAGAGTCGGAGAGACATATGGGGGGGAGGATTGTTTGTGACAAGGGAGTTTTATTTACGTTTGTTCCCAGGCAAAGTGTTGCAGTTAGTTGTTGCTTTTCGTGTGTGTGGGGGTGTGTGTGCGTGTGTGTGTGTGTGTTGTGTCTAGGTACCTTGGCGTTCTGTTTCGCAGTCAGCCAAAGGGTTGAATGCTAGTTACCAAATGTGTGTCCTTGGTCATCATTTATCGAGGCTGAATCAGTGAACTTGTCTAAAAAGCGAAGTGTGGGGAGTCTCTGTCTCCAAACTGTATGTGAGGTTTGCCAATAAAAATACATTTCCAGATACTAGTGACAGTTTTTGTTTTTGCGTTGTCATCATATAGCTAGGTAGCTCAAGCTATTTTTTTTTTTTTGTTCTTGAAAAATGTCACCTCAGGTTGGCATGAGGAGGTAGCATTAGTTACCTTTGGTGTCTCCTTGGTTCGTCATCTGGCGCTGCAAGCAACAGGAGGGCTGCAAGTTGAGAAAAATGAAGAGGAGGAAAATTAATCACATGGCAAAGAAGAAGCGTCTGTAGATGGAGAGCAGCCAAAAGCCGCCGTGTGACTCAGTGTTGTGCGGGGGCGGGGTTTTGCACAATTTGGAAGCGAGGCCATTTGCTCCGGACCCAATTGGAATCGGTGCCACGTCCGGAGCCGAACCCGCCAAACGCTCCTTTTTCTGAAGTGACTCACAACAAGGGCAAGGGATAACCTCGCCTGCTTTTGCGTCTGAAGCCGCTAATTTGTTTGATACGCCACGCGGCCTCGCAATCTCGCCGACACCGGCGCATGTGAATGATGAGCGCGGCGGCGCGAGAGCTCTCGGCGAGCCGCGCCACCGGGCCCCCATTAAGCCTTGATTGGCTTCTATTGGCCTGATTTCTCTCGCTGTCCGCCGTCTGGCCATGCTCTCGCTTTCACATTAAATTGCGGCTCGCGTTGATTGCTGATCAAACGATGAGCGAGGACAACGGCGAGCGCATTAAACCCCCGCTTGGCGACGCCGTTAGCATCCGGAGGGCTACCCCCTTTTGCGTCGGTCGGACGGTCGGACGCGTGGCTGAGACGCGCTTGTAATGCGATGCGCTTACATGGCGCGGCAAAATGATTTTCTGCGGTCTCACTCATAAATCGACATTGTGGAGACACTTGCAGCCCCCGTATCATGCTGCGTCCCCTGCTCTCAGCGCGCTCATCAGCAGCTGGTCCCAGTGCTCATTTTTAGACACTGTTGCTGCAGTGGCATGAATTTTTAATGGCTAAAGCCATTGTAGCAAGCTGTGTTGTGTGTGTGTGCCTTTGAGATTGTTCAGGTGGAACAGTTGCCGGTATGCAGACAAACGTTTGCATCATGTCAGCAAATTGCCGGCGTGTCTGTTTCCATTTGTGTTTGGACGTGGTTTTTTTTTGTTTGCTCGCTGATGATTGGACGCTGATGCCACGCGACAGTTATTTGCCTCTGACACGAGATTTTTCGGTAATGCGAAAAGGCAAGAGCGATGTTCCGGTTGTGTACGTGTATGAGCAGAAGTGTCGAAGATTTAGACTAAAATAACTCCTGGCTGGGCCGTTTCCAACAATGAGGCGCTCTAATGTGGCAATTTACATTTTACACTCACGGCGGACAACGAGGCGCTCTAAAACGGAAGCCCACGTCCATATGCTGGCTGTTAAATTAGACTTGGTGGAAAAAAAAAAAAAGATAAATAAATAAATCCTCATCGTTTGGTAAATTGTACTCGGCCCAACTGGCAAAAAATCTGCCTGATTGAAATGGCAGCGCTTCAAAATTGTTTAAATTTGACTCGTCAAATCTGATGAAATAAAATCCCTTGCTGCCCTTGCTAACGAACAAACAAATGTCGCATGTTCCGCCCCGACCGGAATCGGCGCAGGACCTTGCGTTGCCGCAAGAAGCATTCGCCGTTGAAACTCTTATCTAACCGCACATTATCTGTGAGATGGAACTCGGCAAAAGAATTGGAAGTCAAACATAGCGGAAAATTGCAAATAAATTGAATGCATCAGAGAGCGCCTGGCATTTGCATCGCTATCTCATTTTATTTGCTGATGACTCAGCGAAACGCGCGCGTCTACTCGGGAGCTAAAAGTCGACAAAGGACTTTAATCGTCCTTTTCACTCGCTAATGTGTGGATATGTTTTACTTGCGAGGTGCCGCAAGAGTATTGACTGATCGAGTTAGCCGAGGAGCACGAGCACATCTTGTTGTCGTCCCGTGTCGCTAATGTTTAATGCTAGCAGCTCACGCGCTGAGACGAAGGACACGCAAATTAAGATGAGTGATCGTTGCGAGATTGAAAATAACAGCGGTGACTCAATTAAGTTGTCTTGCCAATCAATATCCCCCATTGAAATTCTTTTTTTTCATTGTTTGTATTTTTCTAACCTTTATTACAATCGTCACGAAAATAATATTGATTCTCAGGAGTCAAAACTTTCATAGAAAAATATCTATCTTGTTATTTAGCTGACGAGAGAGCCACCTAGCTAAATAGACAGCTAGCCAGCTAGCTATTTAGGTGGTTAGCTAGCCACTTAACTAAAGAGACAGCTAGCCTTCTAGCCAGTTAGCTATTTAGGTGGCTAGCTAGCCACTTAACTAAAGAGACAGCGAGCCTTCTAGCCAGTTAGCTATTTAGGTGGCTAGCTGTGGCTAGCTAGCTAGCCACCTAAATAACTAAATAGACTGCTAGCCTTTTGGCCAGCTATCCATTTAGCTACATAGGTGGCTAGCTTGCCATCTATTCTCTTGACTTATGTAACCGCCTTTGTAGCACCACCCCCGCCATTGCCGACCCCTCCCCCATCACAGTATGCGTGTGGCGTTCCAGCAATTTCGTGTCCCTCTTCCGCATCGTCTCTCTTTCATAGTCTTAACCAAACCGTTATAATCCTCACCGTGGCACCCTCACGCACAGATGGACGGCCGTCGCTGTCATTTCGACGTCGTCCTGACTGACTTTCGCATCAATGCACAACCCGCCATCATTCCCGACCATAAAATCCAAACGTTTCACAGGTCGTAAGTCAGGCTAATGCAACTAATCAAAGCACGGTGTCTTCGGTTTATGACGGCGTTCCGTTCCTGGGGCGGCGAGGTAACTCCAATTTGCGCGGCGGTCGGAATCCGTCTATGCCACCAGGCGGCAACTGAAGGTTTTCCCACGACGAAGGTGATGCAAAACGCATTCTTAAGCCAGGCGTCTGCTGTCAGTCAAGTGTTCCATTTGATTGGCACCTTACAGGTACATGTCCTTGAAAGAGGATCACGAGCTCTTTCACTGGTCGGCTCACTGACAATCTTTCTGTTGGCGACCAAGCGTGGCTAAGCTGCAAAGATTTGTTTGATAGCAGCGCCAGAGGCTATGTGCACACACACACACGCACGCACGCGCGTGCGTGCACACACACGGAATACTGAGTGCTGATGAAATATGATGAGGAATGGATGTGTTATGGTTTGGTTTGTTTACGGGAACGACGTTCCCCTAATTTGTTGTTGAAATGTTTTTTCGACTTTTACCCCGCCCGCACGCTCTGAACACATTTAAAGTAATTTCATTAAAATATGCTTTTGCACCTGTTCGGTTAAACATTTTGTTTTTAGCCACCAAAATGTCATTTTCTCTAAAGTCAGCTAGCTGAATGCTAACGTAGAATGTTAAATGCCATTGACAGGCTAGTGTAAATTAGCACGGATGTTTTTTCTAACCTTCGAGCAGCTGCTACTTTAACATACAAAGGAAAAAGATTTTTTTTTAATTAGCTAAATAGCGTGGGCGTTAGCATAAAGTTTAGTTTTCTCATTGTCAAAGCGGGCGTCTGATTTATTTATTTTTTTTTTTTTGGGGGGGGGGGGACACAGTGCCGCGTCTGTCGGTGCATTCATTTCGTACCCCGCCGAGCGATGCATGATCTGGCAGCGCGGCGATGTTAAAGGTTAATTTGGCACGATGAGCTATTCTCCATAAAATATTTCGTCCCCGCTTGGCATTTTTTTTTTGAGAGGGTAATACATAAAGACATCTAAATGCACACGTTGGCTCCCGGTCCCCGCTTTAATTATTCATCAACACACGGAAATCCCGTGGCGTCCAACTTATTCCCGACTTTACTCTCTGTCTCTCTCGCTCTAGTTTGCCGTCATGATCGTGAAATTGATGCTCACCTTCGTTTTTCTTGTCACTTGAGATATACATCGGTTTTTCCTTCTACTGATGGGGTGCGACATAATTTGTAAAGGGCGAAGCGCGGCTTCTTGCAGTCTGTTGCTTGGATCGTCTCCCTGGGTCATTTGAAGAAAATTAATATCGACATTAATTATCCAGAGAAATGACGTATGAATGATTCTTATGCATGCCCTTTATTCTTACAAATGGAGGAGACTCAATATTGCCATTGCGATTTCGCTTACGGTTTATTTTGGTTTTCAAGGTCCTCATTTTGTGTGTTTGACATGAGAAACTTCAAGGTCCTCATTTTGTGTGTTTGAACAGATAAACCAAAATGAAGTCGTTTTTACTATCGTGCTTTGCACTTGAGTATTGTTTTCTATTTTTGTATTTATTTATTTATTTGATTTATTTATTTATGTATTTGATTATTGTTACTAAACATTCCGTCCGACTGCATCTCAATGTCATTTTTATTTGGGTTTATCATTCAGCCCTGATTGCGACCAGATTTGAAATTGGACTTGCCATAAAACACGACTGGCTCTTAAAAATTTCAGCTCCACAAGGTCAGAGCTTGGCCGAACGTCTGTGTGTGTGTGTTTTGAAACGATTCATCCTCCGTGCGTAACTTTAATTTGGACTTTCCTGCTCTTCCGTCCCCCTCGTCTCTGCTGTCACTCATTTTGTTGCGGCCGCGAGCTGTTTTGCTGACTCAACATCTTCCCTCATTGTTTTTCTTCATGACCCAACACCCCGCCCCCCTCCCTCGCTTTCTTTCTTTCAGTCGATGAATCCACAATTTCTTAATTTCCTTAATCAACCGCGATTAATGCGTCATGGTTTTCCTGATACTTGCTTCGAATTGGCTGCCGTTCTCCTAATATCACGGGCTGAGCAGGAAGTCCACCTGCGGCATGGTGGGGGTTACGCTATTTGAAATTGAATACCCCCCCCCACCCCCCTCACCAAGTATTTTATTCTAAAGCCGTAGGTCGAACACAACCAAATGTTTTCCTGTTGATCTTTACAGGTCAGTGAGAGCGACTTAAATATAGTCTTGTGTAACATTTGATTACTATTCATGAGAAAGAACAGCCAGTGATTCACATCGTCGTTAAGGGCAAATGTGAGTCAGACTGTGGGAAACTCATTTATACGCAATGTTTAATAATATATTAAAGCCTCAAGCATCGATGAATTGCCCTCTCACCCGTTTTCCGTGGCAAATCCTTGAATCGGACATCACGTTTTGAAGCGATGCTCAGCCCAAAGAAAATGTTAGTAGAGGTGCGACGATTAATTAGCAACGAATCGATTAGCAAATTAATCACGATTAGCAATGCAAAAAAAGTCGAGCAAGCAACGATTCGTAATCGGAAAAATGTCAGCCACACCTCATGATTGTTACGTGTTAACATAATTACAGCAGCCCCACATTATATCAAAAACAAGAATGTGTGTTCCAAAATGAGTACAGAATCGGATGAAATGCTCATCAGGCGCATGCCGCTTAAATTGTTTGTCTGCATGATGAATCAAACGTGTCCGGGGAAATTATTTATACGAGGCTGGCGCCGAACAAATAAATCAGAATTTTGTATGTGGCTGCCTTTCGCCTCATTTGCATGCGCCCCGCCGCAGTCGTATGACAACAACCCCCCGCGTCGTCTTCTGCACGTGCGCCGCCGAGATTCATGAGGGCGGCACAGACGTCGCCGCTCCTTTGGTGCGCCATTTATTGATGGCTTTGCAGAACAATCCAGCGGCTCACGGGGGCGGGGGGGGGCGAGTCACACGAACTGGTCGCGTGGCCCTTTAAGAACGTGTCAGATTGTCCCCGAGGAGCACTGTTAGCTTGCCAGCTAGTATCCTGCTGGAGTCATTGTTCCCGCTGTTGCTAAGTGACAGGTGCAAGCTCAACTTGCAGCGTTTTTCACCACGAAATACCGTAGCCTCGCTGACTAAAACATCCATTAATGGCTGAGCATGACGGGTGGCCAAAGTACTTGCGCTCTATATTGTCAACAATAATAGAAAAAAAACTCTTAAAGAGCTAGCTAGCATTAGCTTGTCTTTTAGGCTATCAAAGCTAAGTGTTGGCTAACGTGAATTAGCCAAAACGGTAACACAATCGTGCATATTTTGAGACTCTTTCCTGAAACTAAACAAAAAACATATTTTTCCTCCTATTTTTTTCCGCTAGTTGGGCTTCAAATGTTGGTAAAAGGTTATCCATAGAGCCTATCGATTGATTTCTGTCCGATGACGAATTTTTACGGTAATCCTGTAAGCGAATAGCTCATGATTCCAGATTGCCTCAGTTGAAGTTATTCGTACCCAGTCAGGGTGCAACAGCGAAAAAGCTGACGCCTTTCCTGCTTTGCTGTGTTGGATCTTTTAGGAGCGCAAGAGACTCCCTCAGCAGTCTTCAAATTGGATGTAAACATCTGCAGGCCATCAATATGTGTGGTGGAGGGGGGGGGGAAGGCGAGGTGGCGGGGGGTGCGTTGAGGTCAAGGTGGAGGATGATGTCTGTTTTGTGCTCTTAGGACGCTTATTTATTTTTGTTTTGTCTTTTTTTTTTTTCAGCGTTTCTTTTGAGTCCAGTCCAGAGCAGTCTGTGCCCACAGGCTCAGCACCCAGTACCCCCCCCCCCCCCCTCCTTCCAGCCCCCCC
This sequence comes from Idiotropiscis lumnitzeri, assembly GCF_059441095.1. Taxonomy (NCBI): domain Eukaryota; kingdom Metazoa; phylum Chordata; class Actinopteri; order Syngnathiformes; family Syngnathidae; genus Idiotropiscis; species Idiotropiscis lumnitzeri. The sequence goes on along the minus strand of NC_142411.1, from coordinate 4,770,362 downwards.
CGACACTGGCAGGCTGAAGCATGAGTGGCTCGCTTTGACGTCACTTAGGTGCCAACGTCAGAGCAGCTTCCAGGCTTGCTCTTTCTCCCACCGTCTTTTCCGTTATTCCTTGGATTCTCTTGAGTTTCCTTGTCAGAGTTCCCTTGGGATGAGAATTGTAAAAAAAAAAAAAAAAATTGTAATTGACCAATTTACTCGTTCACTGCCATTGACGGGTATTGTCGTCCAAAAAAGTTCTTTTTACCCAGGCTGGTAGTGAAGGAGTTTGAATCAAACGGTTGATTATAGCTTTTAAAATCGGAGTCAATTGTGTGTCAGGGATTTTTGTCAATTTTTTTTTTTTTTAAATTGATTTATTTATTTTTAATTCATACACATTACAACATTATATAAACATTCACAACGACACCCAACAAAATGGGCCCAAAAATCGGCGGAATCTTTTTCCTTTTATTGTTTGTAAGCCTGAAGGGAGCTGTCCCGAAGACTTTCTGGTGCGCAAGGAATGAGAATAGTTTCACATGGCCAGAGTTCAAACCACCGGAGCGTCATTTTTTGGGCTCTCTGATTAAAAAAAAAAAAAGAAAGAAAATTACGGTAACAAGAACATTACCAACAATCAAATGAAGACATTTTGAAGGCAAATGACTCAATTTATCTTTTAATGGCCAAAGCCGGTGGCCTCAACTCGCTTCCTTGCTGTTTTGACAAAAAAGACAGCAAATCTTCCGCAACAGCTTGGGAGCATTTCACAGCACGTGACAAGATGTGAAGATGACCCACTTTTTTTTTTTTTTTTCTTTTTTCCCTTTTGTTGTTTTTCTCCGTCTCCCCGCTGCCCGCGGGCCAGCCTGTCCACTGTTTAGCGACGCGACGAAGCTTCCCGAGAAAACGCTCCCGTCAGCAAGTGTGACACGTGCAGATGTCCGTCCTTGTCACCCCCCCCCCGCCGATGCAACGAGATGCACTCGCTAACGCTTTAAGAATTGCTTTGCGTGTAATCTCGCGCCGGTTTGATTTTTAGCGCGCAGCTGACATGCATTCTTTATCTGCCCGTTGTTTCACTTTGATATCCATCGGGGCACGACGGGGCTGCTTTCTATTTTTAATGCGCTTTTTGCTATTTTTATTCCCGAGACCAACGCCTGAGCGTGAAAATATTTCATCAAAGTGTGCAAAGCGAAGGAAGAATCATTCTGAATGACGTAATGCGTTTACCCCGAACCTAAAACTATAGAGCATAGCTAATTTCGGGATGCTTGTCGAATTCTGTGGGGAAAAAAAAATCCAATTTGAGAAACGAGAACTTTTTAAAAAAAAATGTGGTTTGCAGTATTTTGTGATCTTATTCAGTGTGTCGTCTGATTTGAAAAGGTCTCGTCTTAATCGTGTCGGGGGGGGGCAACCGATTGTCTTTGTGGTGTGGAAACTTTTTTTTTTTTTCCCGCAAGTGATTAAACAACAGCATGTGGCATTTTCCGAGTGATTTACAGTGTTAATTACATCTTCGAGGTTAGTCATTAGTCAGCAAAAAAAAAAAAAAAGTCTCTCTTAATTTCAGAGATAAATTGCTCCAGAGCAAAAGAGTTTGGCTTGATGAAAAATACAATTTTCACTTTGATTGTTTTGAAGATGATTAGCTTGTTATTTGGGTTACTATTCGTGTGTGAAATCAATGTGCTACCGCAGAACTGAGCAGTAGTTTTTACCCCTTTTTTTTTCTCTTCCCTAATTGAGTTGATCGTAATACACCTCCACCAGGAATCATTTCTGGACGTAACTACTTAATACGTGACTCGAGCGTCTGTAGCCTGAGAGCAAAGTCTGGCTCTACAGGAGAGGGAAACTTGATTAGACTTTTGGGTGCTCTTTTGGCCCTTTTTAAAATGTTAATTAAATCGGCAAACCCTGCCCCTCTTTTTTCCTGAATCTTGTCCAATGACGTTAATGACGGACTGAAATGATGAGACTTTTCTTTGCCTGTGCATTGATTTGGAGCGTGAAGAAAAAGGCATTTTTATGTGTTGGACTATTTTGGGAGTTTCTGGGCAAAGAGCTTTTCAATTCATGTTTTTTATTTTTTTTTTATAATATACTCTATAATATACTCAATGTGTGGAATTTGGGTTTGTTCATTATAGATAATTTTTAATTAATTATTTTTTTCGAATGCTTAGTTTTTAAAAAAATAATTTTATTAGTTTTAATTTGTCTTCACAGCAAGTTGATTTTTTTTTAAATGCTTAGTTTTTAATAGTTTTAGTATTAGTTTTATTATTTTTTAAAATTTTATTTATTTATTTATTTTAATATAAATGAAATATTTGTGCGATAGCAAAAAAAAAGTCAAGCTCATGTATGATATTAATTCACAAAGAAAATTTTCATTTTATTTTGTTAGCCTTTTTAATTATTTTTTTAAATTTTATTTTAGTTTGAGATTTTGTGAACTTTTACAACTTTGGTCTTGAACTGGAAACATTGTGTGTGTGTGTATATATATATATATATATATATATATATATATATATATATATATATATATATATATATATATATATATATATATATATATATATATATATATTAGCTTTTGGTAGTGGCTCCAATTGTCTTGCTTGATGGATGTACTGTACTACATGGTGCAGGTGTACCTTCGATTATGTCCAGTGAGAGCGAAGCTCAGCAGTGTTGACAATGCTTTAAATATTAATAAGCGGCTGCAGTGGTGGTCTATATAGTTAATGTAGCGCATTACAATCCATACGCGAGCCGACATTTTTTGTGTGTGTCGTTAAAGCACACACAACCGCGTGCCTACACGATTACACACACACATTATGATGGGCAACGCTGTCATCCGGCTGGGTGTCCCCCCCCCACCCTCTAGCGGCCACCCCCGCCCGCCCCCAGCTATGACAAATGGCCTCCCTTTACCGAGTCCCGGGAGTGAATGAACGAATATAATCAGCCAGCTCACCCATGCACCTACAAAGAGCTTCTAATTATCCTTCGTGCGCTCTTCTTTTTTTGCCGCTGTGACTTTTCCCTCCGCTGAAATGTTCACTTCCACTCGGTTGATTGTGTTTATTTCATTACCTTCAAGCCCAACCCGCTACCGTCTCTCCCTCTAACCTGGTGAGCCCTGTTCACTATCGCATTTTAGGAAAATGTGTGCGCTAGTGGCTTTTATCTTTTTTTTTTTTTTTTTTTTTTTTTTTAAATAAGTCATATCCGTTTTTAAGAGACAGATCTTCGGATCAGGAGTAACACACCGCAGGTGACCTTCAAATGCAGAGTCCCCTGTCCTAAGGCTGCCATTTTTCGCATGGATGCACCACTGCAGTGCATACTAAACACACTCACGAAAAAAGACACTTTTTTTTTTTTTTTTTTTCCCTCCTTAATGTATTGCCACAATTTCCTTGACCGTAAATCCTCCAGGTTTGGTCGTCCTGGCGTGGAGTGTTACTGCCAACACGAGAGCGGGGCGGCAGTCATCCAGCTGCAGTTTCTCATCAACGAGGTGGGAAACAAACTGCTTTGTTACGCCAGTGAGTTCCATGGCTAATCATTCGGGTTGTAAAGGTTTGCGTATTTGTATTCAGATTCATGTAAGTGATAAGGAAGTGAAACTGCCTCTTGCTGCATGTCAGATCTGTAAACAAACACAATGTTGCTCAACCTCTGGTTAGAGGACATTATGACCGGCGACAAGCTTTTTGTGGTACTTGAATTTATCGAAGGTTTTCAGGCCCACCCGAGATGGGTTGATGCTAATATCTTGCGTTAATCGACTGCGTAAATTTCCTCTGTAGGGTTTCAATCCGGAATCGGTCATTGCATTAATTCTGCAATGAAGTTATTCCTGTTGACAAAAGGAAATGATATGAGTAGTGGATTTTATTTATGATATTTCAAAAGCTATAAAAACCCATAGCAATTTTTCATCAGCACATCTTAAGTGTTATTAGACAGATTTATCACCAGAAAGTAAATCTCTATTTCTTCAGCCGTCACTGTCGTACATTTGAAAATGTTGAAGCGGACTCGTCCGGAATGGAATAATTTAATAATAAAAATGAATTTCAGTCCGAATGTCCATGAAAAGTAAGCATTCCCTTCAACGTGCTGCTCTCAAATTGGATTTTATCGTTGTATTCATACCATATGATGACGTTTTTGTAGCGAGATATTCTTTAAGATAGTTCAGTGCAACCAAGAGCAGCTCTTGAGACCATCATTAGTTCTTCTATCCCTTGCACACACACACACATACATGTTTCTATGCATTATAAGGACCATTTTCCGCAGTGCTGCGTGTCTTCAGGTCAAATGTCCCCGAAACGGCATAAAAACAAACACACTCTGTGTGCGCGTGTGTGTGCGCGCGTGTGTGTGTGAGAGTGTGACTGTGACTCAGCAGCCCAATCGAACCCCTCTGGGAAAAGATGGGAATGATTTTTAGTGCCTCCTACACACATACTTTTATATACATCATAGCTAACCGGGAGTGCGCCAGCTGACTCACGCCGGCGCCGAAGACATTTTCTGACTTTTTGTGCATGTCGTCACCATACTCGATTATTGCTTTTTATTTATTTATTTTATCTTTTATTTTTTTTGGACAGGGGGCGCTGGTGAGCGCCCTGGCTGATGACACAGTGCACCTGTGGAACCTGAGGCAGAAGAGACCAGCTATCCTGCACTCGCTCAAGTTCAGCCGAGAGAGGTGAGAGAGGCATAGATGAGAAAATGACGTTTTCTTCATTTTTTTTTGGGGACCGCTCGCTAGCAATGTTGGACACGTACTGAAACAGTTAAGAAGTGGTTACTGCCTTAATCCTCAAACTGCATTGTTTGGACTATAGAATAATGGCGGGTTTTAAGTACGTCCCCAGTGGCTCATCGCTAAGCAGTGACAGGCGCAGGATCGATGGAGTTAATGCCCGTGGCTTATCTTTTAGGTTACCGAGTTCATCTGATACAGACGGATAAGGTGTTTGGTAGCATGCGCACCAGGTTGCTTATTTTTCCATTCGACCTCATCCGTCTGCCAGCAGAGACAATACGACAATAACGTACTTAGCTCAAGGACCGCCCTGGACTCTCATTTCTCCCCTTTAAATATGCGATGATGCAATGCGATGACCTACCGTCTTTGAAAATATAAAAGCATACATATTTGCAATCATCAGTTCAGACCTCGAGGAAGTCCGACAAACTGTCTCCTACAATCACAGACGGCGCGCTCACCCATCGGAAGCAATCAGCTCAAGCGCTAGTATCCGCTCCTCTGAAAAGTCGCGGGACGGGTTCAAGCGTCAGAGGCGGTGATCTGACGCAGCGCAGACATGACGGACAGGTGGCCGCCAGCGACGTTTATGGGGCGCTTGACTGCCTCTGACATTTCGTAAGCGTCGCCACCACCCCTGGACGCGCCGGCGTTGCTGCTTGGCGAGAGATGTCTTGCTTAGGGCGGGGGGTCTGGAAAGTCACTTGAGACGTTGCATTTGGAAGATTATGGTTGTTAGCGCTAAAGAATGGATCGTACCACGCCCCAAAACGTGCTGTGAACCAAAAACAGCTCTACAGATGCCGGTGTGTGTTACCAAAATTCACATAATTAGCCACATTTTGGCACCACCTGTTGTTTTTTTGAGGATTAAAAAAAATGGCATCGATTGTTGGTGAGGCTTTTAAATATTTAATTAGAGGGTGTTTCGAGTTTTTAACTCATTTGCTGCCATTGACGGATATAGACGTCAACAAGTACATTCATTTTACCTGGGCTAATTGAGGCATGGCAACTATTTCCGGAAATGTTATAGAGTCGAAATTGTCATCCCTTTCTCCATCGTTACACATTTATTTGAACTGCGCTATCTATTTGTGGTGAGGCATTTAAATATTTAGGTGGGCAATTCATCCAAAGTTCATTGGTGCCTGGAAATTATTTGAGGAGGATATCGGGCGTTGTTTTGTTATTAGTGGTGAGGCCTTCACGGAGGTAAATGGGTCATGAAAGAAAATTACGTCCACGCTTGCATATTCGTTTACCTCAAACAGAAGCTTCCTTCTGTCGCCATAGCGATCCGAATCTGAGTGGGACGGGGCGAGCGCAGCGTTGCGGAAAGCCCTCCAGCGCGGGCATCCGTTCATTTGGGATGACCGAAACGAGGCGAGAAACGAAGGGAGGCGGAGCTGAGACAGACTGGGCCTCCGCCAGACAGCGGTGAGTCAGTCTGTGGGTTGCGTTGTCGGGGATGCGAGCGAGAGGAAATGAAGGAAGAAATCCTGCCGAGTCACTGCGGCGTAGGATGCTCCGCTCACCCCGTGGCCTCGCAGGACGGCCGCTGCAGTTGGAGAAGTCGCCGTGGACGCAGGCTGATATGATGGCAGATAATAAGGAGGAGACGTTGCGGTCAAGCGCACGCGACTAAATCCGGCGCGTTCTCATTTGGGTGGACTATTTTTTTCAGAAAGATGTTATTCCTCTTGGAATCCAAAAAACTTTCCTGATGCAATGAAAATATAAAAAGTCTACACACCCCTAGACCAAGCTAACTCATTTCAAAACATTTTCCATCGTTATAAACGGTATTACTCAATTGGAAAAAGAGGCAGGATCTAAAAAAAAACTTATGAGAGATGTTTGCGTAAGTGTGCACACCCTCTTGTAAGTGGGGACCAATTTAACACAAGTTAGCACACAGTAGCTACCATATAAAGCTGGGGTGGGCAAACCTTTTGATTTTCAGGCCACAATGGGTTCCAAAATTTGACAGAGGGGCCGGACCAGGAGCAGATGGGTGGAGTGTTTTGGTAACCTCACCTCATCGGAGAAAATAAATACATTTAATTTTAAATGATAGTGAACAAAAGCATTCCAATAATGTATATGTCTTTGAAAAATGACAATTTTTAGAAAATAAAACATTAACAAGGTTTATTCATTTGATATTTTTTCAAGTTCGGCGGGCCGGATTAAAACGTTTAACGGGCCGCATGTGGCCCCCGGGCCGTAGTTTGCCCACACCTGATATAAAGTGCCTCTGGTTAACCCCAAATGAAATTAAAATCCTGTCATGATAACTACAGAAATAACATATTTACAGATTCCGCTTAAATATTGAAACGCCTCACGCCAAATTAGTGCTTCAAACTTAGAAAAGCAAATCAGAAAGAGGGCAATTGAGGTCATGATTATGACGACTCATGCCTTTTATTTGCTCAAGTCGTTTATTTGTGGATGTTGTGGCAATATTTTGATCGCCTTGCGAAGGAATCATCCCTTCGAGCAACTTTGAATGTTTACTCTTTAAACAAGATGCTTCCGAGTCTTATTTGTCCACGACGTCATTTTCTCTCCCTCGCTCTCACTCTCGGGAGGTTTTACATGCAGAGGACACAATCTGTCATCTCATTAGATTCTTTGAACTGAAACCCTGCGAAGAGATTTGGGCTCAGCGGCATCTCCGGATTACGGCACTCCTCTGGGTTCGGGATTTGCCACATGAACTTCGAGACGACTACTTTTACGCTTAGGGTTGCCGAAATCCATTCTGGTGTTGTGGCGGAAAGCCGACGGTGGCGCAGCCGTTTTATTTCGTGGCTCTCCTCGTGACCTTGTGGAGTTTCTTGTTTTTCTGTCCAGCAAAGAAAATAAGAAGAACGCAAATAATTACAAGAGGGCCCTTCGCATTTGGCCTTATTACAAAGCATTATTGCCTTGTTGGCCTTTCAGTAGGTCCGTTCTAACTCGCGGCAATTAAGGTCAAGCTTCCAAACTGCTGACACACTCTCTAACTTGGCATGCGTGGCAGCGGCCCTCCGTGGATCATCCATCAAATAAACCTGAGCCGTTAGGAACGATGACAATTAAGGCGCAATGAGCCTCCCCCCCTCCCCCTTCTCTCTGTCTTTTGTCACGTGACGTCGTGGCACAGTCGCGTTTGTGGCAAGCGCCTGCCATCTCCGAGCAAGCACGTTTTTGGCCGTGAGCCTGTAAGCTGCCAACTGGCCGTTTTGTGTGTGTGTGTGTGTGTGTGTGTGTGTGTGTGTGTGTCGTGACGACGCCAAACATTGGATGGATTGACAGCACTGGCTTCAAGTCAGTCGACCAGAATATTCATAGATGCTCCTATCCGTGTATATAATTGCTAACGAAATGCGGTAAAAAGTCATCTGAGTCGTTATCTTGTTCCGGATGAGGTAATTACTGCCTATGTTGAGAACTCCTAAAGACATCACATACATGATACATATTTTTTTTAAATCAGTAATTGGTGCAATACAGAGCTAATTAATTACATAATTTAATTTAATGGCAGGTTTCATGTCGCTGAATTCACGCGCGTCTATGAAATTATTTAAATGGCGCTTGTATTTTTTATTTGTATTTTTTTTTGGGTGGAAAATAATAACCACAAGGCTCATGTGCCGTGTTTAAGATGTTTTCACGCAGTGTTAAATTTCAACATTTTTTGCGCGCCCGGCTAATGTAGCTAGCTTTCGTAATCGGCGCAAACGATTGCCGTCTTAATAAATCACATTCGAAAAAAGGCCACGCAATTTGTTGTAGTCGACACACACACGTCAGGGATAGTAAATCAATCCTCGTGTTTGGTATTTCGACATTAGCTAGCATTAGCAGAGCTGCTAATTCGACAGCTTTTAACCAATGCTAAAGTAAGCTAGTTCTGCCGCGAGTGTGGTCTGAGAGCTTGCTTGAAGGATTTCGAAGTAATTTCCTTTTAGTGTCTTATTTCGCAAATTGTCACGCGTATGTGATAATGACATAATGATTAGTACAAGTGCCAACATTTGCGGCTAATTTAGCCGCTAACTTGATGACTTTTTACCCCTGTTAGCACAGTCTGACTGGAACTAAGCTAGTTCCTCAGCAAGTTAATTCCAATTTCTGAAATATCCAAATCCAGACGCGGCTTGTCTTTGTTCTTATTTACTTATTTAAATTTATATTAGCGCGCTCCTGCTTATCGTTAATTTGCTCGGTAGCTTGTTTTCTATCTAAAATGGTTGCGTGTGTTTCTCGAATTATTAGCTCCTGGGACTTGGGTAAAATCTCCCAGGTCCCTTCCTGTTACAATTAATTTACAAATAAAATGTACCAATGGCTTGTTTTGTATTCCTAATTGTCTCAAACTAGAGCATGAAAATACAAAAAGCATCAAAGCGACCTTGAGATATTAAGGGAGCCAGATGAGCAAGGTCCGTTACATTATTATTCCTGGGACGATCTGGAGGTGGATCGGTAAGATGGATGAAAGTGCAAAAATGATGAAAAAGGAATGAGAAGTTGAACGGATCGCCACAGATGGGCTAGTATGCTCTCATTAAACTCCAATCTGGGAGGAGACTCGAAATGTTGCCAGTAATATCCGTCTTCCGGCTTTCTGTCCCGTAACACTTTTTGCGTGTTTTTCCTTTGGCAGGATAACCTTCTGCCACCTGCCTTTCCAGAGTAAGTGGCTGTATATCGGCACGGAACGGGGAAACATCCACATCGTCAACGTGGAGTCTTTCATGCTCTCAGGCTACGTCATCATGTGGAACAAAGCCATTGAACTGTGAGTGTTAGCCGTGTCCGCTAACCTACACGCATACTTCCCATTTAGAAACAAAGTGGTTGTAAATAAATGTCGGATGTTCACATACACGGATATAATAATGTCATCCGTTCGTTCACGTTCATACATTTCGGAACACCAAAAATGGGCTGACGAATACCTTTCAATGCGGCGGTGTTATTATTCTTCCGGAAATGGATATTTGAACACAAATGGTGCAGCAACACAGAGAATATAGCGATACTCACTGGCATATATTCTTTATCCTCTGCGAAAAAGATTACTGCAGTTTACTGAATCACTTAGAGTAGTGAAGTGCGTGATTGGATTATACTGCCGCCCTGGTGGCCGAGTTGTGCACAACAGATGAAGCTGTCTATTTTTTTTTATTGGAAACACATATTACAAATTTTTCTTTTTTGTTTGTTTGGGAGCGATTGGTCCATTCACACACAAATGGAATGTGAACTCCTGGCTGGCCAAAATTGGTGCAAAAAAAAAAAAAAATAAATAAATAAATAAATAAAAACTGCGGCATCGTATTGAGAGTGACTATGGATCAATATGTGAACTCGATAGGAACTGAAGTCATATTGCCACGGTGGCAACACGCGGCCAATCGACTCAACAAAGTGCTGCCAGGGATGCTGCGTAATCATTATTTTACATTTTCAAGATGTTGGAATTTTAGATCAGCAAAAATAATAATACAAAAAAAATATATATCTAAAGACACTCCCTAGGTTGGCAGTCAAATGTTTCCTCTAGCGCCTTCAATGAATCTGTCAGCTTGACAGGCTCCATTTTATTTCCCTGCTGTAGAGGCTTAAATTATTCACCGGAGCGTTTTGCTTCACACATTGCCCCCTCCTGTGCGCGTGTCTGCTTGTGTGAGCGCGAGTGCGTGTTCACCGCGAGGGACGAGCAGAGGAGGGTTGGAACAGGTGTCCGCCAAGATCACTGTACGCTACACGCAGACGTCTGAGCTGCGGGGGGAGACGAGACGAGGCGAGAGTTGGAGCGGGGAGACAGGTGGGAGGATAGGACGTGGGGGGGGGGGTGGTTTTGGGAGAGGTTGGACACGTGCACGGGAGAAGAGAGCTTTTCCCATTCGAGAGGGAGCGGTCGCCGGCTTTAAGGACACGCTGTAACTTTGACGAATTGCTTTTTAATGGCGAGGATGGTGTTCAATATGCATGCGTCATTACGATGACATTAGAATGTACTTAAGGGCTATAGAGCCGGGCCGACGCTTGTTGGAAGTGCCACCGACAAAGGAAGATGAGATTTATGAGTCACCCCATTTACGTTTTTGAACATTTTCAAACTCCGTACGAGGATAGTGTGATGACAGTGAACAGATCTAAAACAAACTCCTATCCTTTGCCTTGAAGTCAGCTAGCTTAATGCTAACGTATAATGGAAGACATCTTAGACGGGCTAATGGATAGCATCTGACAGACGTATAGAAAGATCACGTGAGAATACTCCAAAGCATATATTCTTTATCCTCTGCAAAGAACGACTGATTTTTACTGTTGATTATTGGGTCACTTAATTCACTCCCATTGACGGATTTATACGTCAAAGTCCATTCATTTTACCGACGCTAGCAGTGAATGAGTTAAAGTAGCTCTTCTTTGTCTGCGTGACTGTGTTATTGGTTCGAGGCGCACGAAGCCATCCAAGGGCTCATGGTAGCATCGTCCGGATTTTGCCTGAGGCAATGAGACTCTTGACTCTTTGTGTGTGTGTGTGTGTGTGTGTGTGTGGGCGTGCGCTCACATTGCTGCGGTCTTAAAAGTGTTTGCATGTGTGTCTTTGTAGACTTGATTCAAGGCGATGGTCAGCGGGCGCAGAAGTGGGCCAGGAGTGGCAAAAACATTCAGAGCGCAGCGTGACACATATTGCACATGAACGCGTTGGCTTCGGGCCCCTGCTCCTCTTCCCACTTTCATTTTTTCGACTGCTCTCGCCAAACCTGAAGCGTGTGCAAATTAATGGCACCGCTCTCGCTGGATTGTTCTTTTCAGTCACATAGACGGATGATGATGTCAGATTGCCGTGTCTGGCAATTCATGCACAAATTGCAAACATCTGTCTGTTCATTCAAACGTTCACATCAATATTTTGCGGCCACAATTCGATTGATTTAGTTTTTTTTCTCCTTGCCGCCACTGGGGCTCTGTTGACTCCAGATATGTTGGAAAATCGTATTTATTCAGTTTTAGGATGAAACCGCACCCCTTGAACACGTTGATGTGGTGAACATCTGCTGTCGCTGCCGGGCCGATGACATCAAAAGCCCCCAACGACAACAGCTTGTTTGCAGCATGGTTGTTACATGTGCAGTGTGTGGCCTCATGTCACCTTTGGTCGAGGAAGCGCTCGATGTAATATTACGTAAAGCTCATTTCTGGGGCTAATTCATTCGGCATTGTTCCGTCATGAAAGGTTGACAATTGTAGTGGGTTGTCGCTCGGTTCGTCTTGCATTTTCCTTAAGCACAATTTCTGGACAAGAAAATTCAAAGTGCTTTATAGCTCTATACAATAATACAAATGCATTCATACATGAAAAATAATTATTTAAATTAAAAGCAAGGAGCATGCAAAAAAAAAAAAAATACTTGGATTTTAATTGAAAGTTCTATTTGTCATCTGCATAATTATTCTTGGACATTTTTCTCGCTACATACGTGGTAACTAGCCGAATGAACGCATGTACAGATTGAAAACTAAAGGCCCCGAGATTGACCCCTGGAGAACGCCGCATGTGTTTGGTCTTTTAATTCACGCACACGTCATGGAAAGATCTGTGAAATAGGTACAGAGAAACAAAAGCAGCTGCCTGTCCTGTCCGGAAAGAGATTTCAACTGAGAATATCGGGTTGTGAAATTCTTAAAACAAGGGGAAAATAAACCATATGGCGCAGGCGGCCGAGTTGCATTTTATAATTCAGCGAGAGGCTAATTGATTGTTATGGGTGTATGTTTCACAAAGTGGGTGTTAAGATGTGCCTTAATTGCTGTGCTGCATGCGTGTGACAGCGTGTGTGTTTATGCAGCACGTGTGAAGGCGGTGAAGTGAGACAAGATGAAGAAAAAAAAAAAAAGAAAAAAAAAAGAAAGCTGCAGCAACACAGCTTCGGTAATAATAAGCCTCCAATCATCCGGCACCATCAGCCTAAATATAGACGCCGCTGAATGATGCTTGCTTCTCATACACATGACTGTGCACGCTTTCCAGCTTGCGCTTCTTCATTTCATTGATTCCAGCGCTCTTATTATGAATGCCGATGCTTGTGTTGTGACGGGAAAGTCCAAAAAGTTACAAAAAATGGTGCTGGGTATATGCGGAGTTTATTTTATTTTATTTTGTTTTATTTTATTTTTACCATAGATGTTAGATAATCTAGCATCCATTTTTGAATTTGACTGATAGTTGAGCAGGGCGTGGTTTACGGTCAAAAGACACGCCCCCTGAGCATTTGAGAGTAGAGAAAACTGATTTAAAAAAACAAAAACATTTTGAAACCTCATTTTAACTACTTTATCATTTTTGTAAGCGCTGTGCTTATTTTTACACTTACTTTTAACATATAAAAAAAAAATCGCATCACGCAAGGATACTTCATCTTCAATATTTTCTAAGCCTCGGTTTTTCAAAACAATTTGAATCCTTTGACCTCATGAGTGTCAGATTTAAGCGGCTATAAATGACCATAGTCTCACTTTATCCTCTTGTACAAAGTGTCCCGACTGTTCATTTTCAAGGGTATCCTTGCCCAGGCCAGCCGGCAGTAGGCCTACGTGTCAGAGTTTTAGTCGTCACTGACCTTCCCTTGTGCCCCTCATCCGTCATTTTGCCTTCCGAAGGGGGAGGCGGGCAAGCTTTAGTCAGCTGGTACAAAAAGGTTGTCTGGGCTGAAGGGTGAAATACAAACAGTAAAGGAGTCTTTTATTTATTGATTGATTTAATTTAATTTAATTTAATTTAATTTTTATTTTTATTTTTATTTTTATTTTTATTTTTATTTTTATTTTTATTTTTATTTTTATTTTTATTTATTTATTTATTTATTTATTTATTTATTTATTTATTTATTTATTTCATTTAATTTAATTTTTTTATTTATTTATTATTTTTTTTTTATAAACATCTTTACAGAGACATCCATCACAAAGCTTCAATGTCTTTCACCAGCCCGAGAGGATGATTGACAACTCGGGCCTCACCAGCACATTTCCTCCACTGATTCGCAGACGCTCGCTCGCCTGCGTTGACCTCAGCCCCTCGAGCGTTAAGGGACCCGAGTCAATTACCAGATGGAGATGTTTGTCGCTCACTTCTTCTTTCGCTCTTGTGTCTCCCCGTAGGTCGTCCAAGGCTCACCCTGGACCTGTCGTCCACATCAGTGACAACCCCATGGATGAGGGGAAGGTAAAGGACGCGATTTAAATGCCACTTAGCACCCCAGAGATTGAAATGGAGGCAATAATGGATTTCAATTTTATTTTTTTTCCTTTGAGAAATGATGGAAATGGAAGATTTTGGGCCGTATATTTATGACCGTATCGCCAATGTTTAAAAGAACATTTTAACCACCTTGAAATCATTGAAATTAGAAACAAAGATAACCAACTGCTCGTTTATGTTAACTTTTGTCATCTTAAAAAAAAAAAAAAAAAGTCCAGTTTGTAAACTTTATTAGCGACTCAATGCATTCAGGTTAACTGGTTGACCGAGTAAATGTTAACAAATTACTGTGGAATCCTGTGAATAATATTCTTTTTTTTTTTTTAATCCGAATTGAGGGGCCGGGTGGTTTTACATAGGGAGCTTAATAAGAAATAAAAAACACAATATTTAGACATATACCAGTACCTATGATTTGAAATAAATAAATAAATAAAATATAAATAAATAAATAAATAAAATATAAATAAATAAATAAATAAATAAATAAAATATAAATAAATAAATAAATAAATAAAATATAAATAAATAAATAAATAAAATATAAATAAATAAATAAATAAATAAAATATAAATAAATAAATAAATAAATAAAATATAAATAAATAAATAAATAAATAAATAAATAAATAAATAAATAAATAAATAAATAAATAAATAAATATGATATAGATAGTAAAATAACAAACTCATACCTCAATATGCTTCACATACTGCAATTAAGTACAATATAGTGCCCAGGGCGGTCATTGTGATTTCCTACGAATGATGTAGAAGCGGTCCAATGAAAATGTGAACAATTGCAGCGCCGTAAAAATCAAGCATATTGATATTTGTAGCGGAGCCTCGCTTTTCGACAATCATTATTTGAGATTCTGTACTCTCCTCCCGTCCATTTAAAGGTTGACTGAAGTTAAACGTTTTGCATCATTCCGAAGGATAACGATGTTGTTTTTAAACGTTTAATCCCAGACGCTGGGCTTCCGTGAGACGAATCACAGATTGCATCAGCGCGGACGCGGATGTGAATCAATTAAAACTCATTCACTACCGAGTAAAAAAAAAAAAAAACAGATCTTTGACGTCTTAAGCCGTCAATGGTAGTAAATGAGTTCATTTCATTTGGTGACCTTTGCCATAATTGAACATTTTAGATGATTTTATGAATAGCAAATTGTCAAATTGTTTCTCATAAGAGAACATCCATCCTACTGTCAACTTTTTTTTTTTTTTCATATAAAGAATATGTTGTGGTCCCTCGTGTCGACTGCGTTCTTACCCGATCCCATATTACGTGCCGCATGAATGTCAAATGCATCTACCGCCCCCCTCCACCACCTCCTCTACTCACCTTTAATATCTTCACTCTCTCCGTCTGTCATCTCCCGGGCCGCCGTTTCCTCTCCCAGCTGATAATTGGATTCGAGTCCGGGATCGTGGTCATGTGGGATCTCAAATCAAAGAAGGCCGACTATCGCTACACTTATGATGAGGTAGGCAAGCCTTTATTTCCCGCCTTCCTTCCGGTATCTTTTAATGCTGGCTGGAATTGAAATGACCTATTCATGAACAAATAAGCCACGCCATGGTTTACTCCGACAACGGCTCTCTTTCGGGGGAAATAAATAAGCGCTTCAATGACTGTGAAAGTGATGATTGTACAAAAAAATAATAATAAATTAAAAAAGACGCCTCTTGTTTCATTTCTGAAGGGTAGAAACTCTTATTTAATAAATAAATAATAAAAAAAGTCAATTAATTCATCGGGACTATATTTTTAGGTATACGGAGTAGTTTTGATGTTACGGTTTTATTTGATTATGAGTAAAAGAAGACATTCACAACTACTTTAACTCATTCACTACCAGCCAAGTAAAAAAAAAAAAAATGGATCTTTGACGTCTTTAGCCGTCAATGGGACTGAATGTGTTTAGTGAGTAGAGCAAACCGGTGTGTTTTCTCCCGAGTGAGGCTCTCAGCTTGCATATCGATGTCGTAACATGGTTTTGTAGGCCTCAACTTTCCGCCGCACTCAGCCGCTCCCGTTGTTGTGTTTCCCGGCGGGCGATCGGGGGAGAGGCTCTATAAATAAAAGAAAACACAATAAAACCGAGCCAGTGTCATGATGCCCCGTGGACTTGTGTCAGACCTTATTGGCTTGCTTGCAAAATTGTATTCCTACTCATGCATTTGCAATATTTGTGGAGGACGAGGGGGAAGGGCTTTTTAGAATTTTGATCATTTTGTTTATTTATTTGGTGGGTTTGTTTGTGAGCAGGATCACCCAAAACACGAAATAATCTTTTTATAGCAAAACAGTGACAATACTCACAGGCATGGATTCTTTATCCTCTGCGAAAAATGACAAATATTACCAGAGCCCAACTGATATGGATTTATTTGAACCCGATTCCGATATTTGGCAGGATAAGGATTTGAAGGGGGGGATAATAAACCATAAAGCGATTCCAAGAGGCCCTGAAAAAAACAAAAAACAAAACAACAACCCTCAAAGGAGCTTTTATAAAGAATCCCAGAAAACACTAAGCCACAAATGCTAATAATATATAATAATAGAGATTTTGTTTAATTGTTGCATCGTATTTTTTTCATCAATATAATATCGCACTCGGAGGACTTTATGAAAAGCCAAATAGCCCCTGATAGGAAACGGGGATCCTCCCTTTCTGCTGTTGAGGAATTGATTTAGTTCGAAATATCTCGAGGCAAGAGTTCGGCGAGGAGGGTGCCATCATCATCCTCGTGGCATAAAAAAATCGTAGTTGTCTAATTATGGAAACAGCGGCAGACATCTCAGATGGGCCATCAGCTCGGAATAGTTCGAACGTCTGGATCAGCATCGCATTCAGCGGGAAAGACGCAAATCGAGTCAACGTGGATTTCGGAAGGGAGATTTTGAAGTCGTTTGTTTTCGTTTGGTGCAAGCGCACACTATTCCTGAGTAAGCTTCTCTTGTACGTTGTTAGTTGTTGCGCGCAGCTTTAGCCATCCTCGTTAATTTGCTCTGCAGCCTCGTCCACGACAATAACAGAGGAAAGGTCATTGAGCAATCAGAGCTGCAATGCGCCGCCACGATGCGTCGCAGCGATACGCCGTGATTGTCCTTGGCGTCCTTTGCGTGGACAACAAATGGAAGTTTTAAAGCAGATAGCGCATTCCGTTGAGGGGCGACGGCGTTGGGGGATAACCTCCAGACATTCCACGAGAGTCGAGAGCAAGGTGGGGGTGAGGAAATCTCCGAATCAGAATGCCCTTTATTGTCATTGTACTCCGTGTTCAATGAGATTGGAGCGCTCCCCTCTCCAGTGCATATATAATAAATGATTTAATTAAATATAGCAATTAAATTAATGAATTTTATTGATTTTATAAATTATATTTATTATTTATTTATTTATTTATTATTTATTATTATTATTTTTATAATTATTATTTATTATTTATTGATTCATTATTTATTTTTTATTATTCATTATTTATTTCTTATTCGTTATAATTTATTTATCATTATTATTTATTATTATGTATTGATTTATTATTTATTATTTTTTACTTATTTTTAAATAATTAGAAAAAAACACAATGTTGCAGTTCTACAAGGCAAAGGTAGTCGTGTGTTCTTTGGAAGAAACAGTTGTTCAGTCTGCTAGTCTTTATTTCGATGCACCTGTAGAGGGCAAAAGGTCGAAGTGGTGTGAGCTTGGGTGAGTATTGTCCTTGATGATCACCGGGTGGTATAGATGTCCGACAAGGCAGCCAATAATCCTCT